>NW_022436972.1:11790268-11791107 GCF_009761245.1 Sapajus apella | reverse complement strand
CTTATGTTTAAGTCTTTAATCCATCTGGAGTTAATTTTAGTGTAAGGCATCAGGAAGGGGTCCAGTTTCTGCTTTCTGCACATGGCTAGCCAGTTTTCCCAACACCATTTATTAAACAGGGAATCCTTTCCCCATTGCTTGTTTTTTTCAGGTTTGTCAAAGATCAGATGGTTGTAGATATGTTGTGTTGCCTCCGAGGCCTCTGTTCTGTTCCACTGGTCTATATCTCTGTTTTGGTACCACTACCATGCTGTTTTGATTACTTTAGCCTTGTAATATTGTTTGAAGTCTGGTAGTGTGATGCCTCCTGCTTTGTTCGTTTTGCTTAGAATTGACTTGGCTATGCAGGCTCTCTTTTGGTTCCATATGAAGTTTAAGGTGGTTTTTTCCAGTTTTGCGACGAAGGTCATTGGTAGCTTGATGGGAATAGCATTGAATCTGTAAATTACTTTGGGCAGTATGGCCATTTTCACAATATTGATTCTTCCTAACCATGAACATGGAATGTTTCTCCATCTGTTTGTGTCCTCTCTTATTTTGCTGAACAGTGGCTTGTAGTTCTCCTTGAAGAGGTCCTTTACGTTCCTTGTTAGTTGTATTCCTAGGCATTTTATTCTCTTTGTAGCAATTGTGAATGGCAGTTCGTTCTTGATTTGGCTCTCGTTAAGTCTGTTATTGGTGTATAGGAATGCTTGTGATTTTTGCACGTTGATATTGAATCCTAAGACTTTGCTGAAATTGCTTATCAGTTTCAGGAGATTTGGGACCGAGACGATGGGGTCTTCTAGATATACAATCATGTCGTCTGCAAATAGAGACAATTTGACTTCCTCCTTTCC
>NW_022436972.1:11789195-11789868 GCF_009761245.1 Sapajus apella | reverse complement strand
CCCACCCCCCACCGTCCCTCCCCTATTTCCCCCCAACTGACCCCAGTGTGTAGTGCTCCCCTCCCTGTGTCCATGTGTTCTCATTGTTAGCACCTGCCTATGAGTGAGAATGTGTGGTGTTTGATTTTCTGCTCTTCTGTCAGTTTGCTGAGAATGATGGTTTCCAGGTTCATCCATGTCCCTACAAAGGACACGGACTCATCATTTTTGATGGCTGCATAATATTCCATGGTGTATATGTACCACATTTTCCCTGTCCAATCTATCATTGATGGGCATTTGGGTTGGTGGTTCCAGGTCTTTGCTGTTGTAAACATTGCTGCAATGAACATTCGTGTGCATGTGTCCTTATAGTAGAATGATTTATGATCCTTTGGATATATACCCAGTAATGGGATTGCTGGGTCAAATGGAATTTCGATTTCTAGGTCCTTAAGGAATCGCCACACTGTCTTCCACAATGGTTGAACTAATTTATACTCCCACCAACAGTGTAAAAGTGTTCCTATTTCTCCACATCCTCTCCAGCATCTGTTGTCTCCAGATCTTTTAATGATTGCCATTCTAACTGCCGTGAGATGCTATCTCAATGTAGTTTTGATTTGCATTTCTCTAATGACCAGTGATGATGAGCATTTTTTCATATGTTTGTTGGCCTCATATATGTCTTCTT
>NW_022436972.1:11787805-11789095 GCF_009761245.1 Sapajus apella | reverse complement strand
TGATGACCAGTGATGATGAGCATTTTTTCATATGTTTGTTGGCCTCATGTATGTCTTCTTTTGTAAAGTGTCTGTTCATATCCTTCACCCACTTTTGAATGGGCTTGTTAGTTTTTTTCTTGTAGATCTGTTTTAGTTCTTTGTAAATTCTGGATATCAGCCCTCTGTCAGATGGGTAGACTGCAAAAATTTTTTCCCATTCTGTTGGTTGCCGATTCACTCTAATGACTGTTTCTTTTGCCGTGCAGAAGCTGTGGAGTTTGATTAGGTCCCATTTGTCTATTTTGGCTTTTGTTGCCAATGCTTTTTGTGTTTTGGTCATGAAGTCCTTGCCTATGCTTATGTCCTGAATGGTTTTGCGTAGATTTTCTTCTAGGGTTTTTATGGTGTTAGGTCTTATGTTTAAGTCTTTAATCCATCTGGAGTTAATTTTAGTGTAAGGCATCAGGAAGGGGTCCAGTTTCTGCTTTCTGCACATGGCTAGCCAGTTTTCCCAACACCATTTATTAAACAGGGAATCCTTTCCCCATTGCTTGTTTTTTTCAGGTTTGTCAAAGATCAGATGGTTGTAGATATGTTGTGTTGCCTCCGAGGCCTCTGTTCTGTTCCACTGGTCTATATCTCTGTTTTGGTACCACTACCATGCTGTTTTGATTACTTTAGCCTTGTAATATTGTTTGAAGTCTGGTAGTGTGATGCCTCCTGCTTTGTTCGTTTTGCTTAGAATTGACTTGGCTATGCAGGCTCTCTTTTGGTTCCATATGAAGTTTAAGGTGGTTTTTTCCAGTTTTGCGACGAAGGTCATTGGTAGCTTGATGGGAATAGCATTGAATCTGTAAATTACTTTGGGCAGTATGGCCATTTTCACAATATTGATTCTTCCTAACCATGAACATGGAATGTTTCTCCATCTGTTTGTGTCCTCTCTTATTTTGCTGAACAGTGGCTTGTAGTTCTCCTTGAAGAGGTCCTTTACGTTCCTTGTTAGTTGTATTCCTAGGCATTTTATTCTCTTTGTAGCAATTGTGAATGGCAGTTCGTTCTTGATTTGGCTCTCGTTAAGTCTGTTATTGGTGTATAGGAATGCTTGTGATTTTTGCACGTTGATATTGAATCCTAAGACTTTGCTGAAATTGCTTATCAGTTTCAGGAGATTTGGGACCGAGACGATGGGGTCTTCTAGATATACAATCATGTCGTCTGCAAATAGAGACAATTTGACTTCCTCCTTTCCTATTTGAATGCCCTTTATTTCTTTTTCTTGCCTGATTGCTCTGGCTAGAACTTCTA
>NW_022436972.1:11562757-11787705 GCF_009761245.1 Sapajus apella | reverse complement strand
AGTACTATATTGAATAGGAGTGGTGAGAGCGGGCATCCTTGTCTAGTGCCAGATTTCAAAGGGAATGCTTCCAGTTCTTGCCCATTCAGTATGATATTGGCTGTCAGTTTGTCGTAAATAGCTTGTATTATTTTGAGATACATTCCATCAATACCTAGTTTATTGAGGGTTTTTAGCATAAAGGGCTGTTGTATTTTGTGAAAGGCCTTCTCTGCATCAATTGAGATATTCATGTGCTTTTTGTCTTTGGTTCTGTTTATGTGGTGAATTACGTTTATAGACTTGTGTATGTTGAACCAGCCTTGCATCCCTGGGATGATGCCTACTTGATCATGGTGGATAAGCCTTTTGATGTGCTGTTGCAATTGGCTTGCTAGTATTTTCTTGAAGATTTTTGCGTCTATGTTCATCATGGATATTGGCCTGAAGTTTTCTTTTCTTGTTGAGTCTCTGCTGGTTTTTGGTATCAGGATGATGTTTGACTCATAAAATGATTTGGGAAGGATTCCCTCCTTTTGGGTTATTTGGAACAGTTTCAGAAGGAATGGTACCAACTCCTCTTTGTATGTCTGGTAGAGTTTGGCTGTGAACCCATCTGGACTGGGGCTTTTTTTGGGTGGTAGGCTCTTAATAGCTGCCTCAACTTCAGACCTTGTTATTGGTCTATTCAGGGTTTCAACTTCTTCCTGGTTTAGGCTTGGCAGGAGGCAAGTGTCCAGGAATTTATCCATTTCTTCCAGGTTTATTAGTTTATGTGCATAGAGTTGTTTGTAATAATCTCGGATGATGGTTTGAATTTCTGTGGAATCTGTGGTGATATCCCCTTTATTGTTTTTTATTGCATCAATTTGGTTATTCTCTCTTTTCTTTTTTATTAATGTGGCTAGTGGTCTGTCTATTTTGTTGATCTTTTCAAAAAACCAGCTCCTGGATTTATTGATTTTTTGAAGGTTTTTTTGTGTGTCTATCTCCTTCAGCTCTGCTCTGATCTTAGCTATTTCTTGTCTTCTGCTAGGTTTTGAGTTTTTTTGATCTTGCTCCTGTGGCTCTTTCAATTTTGATGCTAGGATTTCAATTTTAGATCTCTCCTTGCTTCTCATGTTGACACTTATTGCTATATATTTTCCTCTAGAGACTGCTTTAAATGTGTCCCAGAGATTCTGGTATGTTGTGTCTTTGTTCTCGTTGGTTTTAAAGAACATCTTTATTTCTGCCTTCATTTCATTGTTTATCCAGTCAACATTCAAAAGCCAGTTTTTCAGTTTCCATGAAGCTGTGCGGTTCTGAGTTAGTTTCTGCATTCTGAGTTCTAATTCGATTGCACTGTGGTCTGAGAGACTGTTTGTTATGATTTCCGTTCTTTTGCATTTGCTGAGGAGTGATTTACTTCCAATTATGTGGTCAATTTTAGAGGAGGTGTGATGTGGTGCTGAGAAGAATGTATATTCTGTGGATTTGGGGTGGGGAGTTCTGTAAATGTCTATTAGGTTTGCTTGGTCCAGGTCTGAGTTCAGGTCCTGGATTTCCTTGTTAATTTTTTGTCTGATTGATTTGTCTAATATTGACAATGGGGTGTTACAGTCTCCCACTATTATTGTGTGGGAGTCTAAGTCTCTTTGTAAGTCATTAAGAACTTGCCTTATGTATCTGGGTGCTCCTGTATTGCGTGCGTATATATTTAGGATCATTAGCTCTTCTTGTTGCATTGATCCTTTTACCATTATGTAATGTCCTTCTTTGTCTCTTTTGATCTTTGTTGCCTTAAAGTCTATTTTATCAGAAATGAGAATTGCAACTCCTGCTTTTTTTTGCTCTCTATTTGCTTGGTAAATCTTCCTCCATACCTTTATTTTGAGCCTTTGTGTATCCTTGCATGTGAGATGGTTTTCCTGTATACAGCACACTGATGGGTTTTGGCTTTTTATCCAATCTGCCAGTCTGTGTCTTTTGATTGGGGCATAAAAAGTCTTTTCCTATCAAATGCATGAAGGCTGAGGGAACCAAAAGGAAAATGTGTTCCTTGTAGAGGAACCAACTGTAAAACAATAGATTTACGTTTGTATACTTATACAGGAGTATTTGTTATACCTATCATTTGGTTTTTTTTTTTTTTTTTACTCTGAGGAATGGGACCTTGCAATAAGGTGGGATTTACCACTGATAATGTAGCTTCAATGTCAATAATAGCATAAGTTTGTCCTTCATTTAAATTAATATTCATTTCCTCTAAGGTATTAGTACCTTTGAAGTTCTCAGAGTATCTCTATCATTCTTTTATTTTGGCCTGTAACTGTTCTTTACATTTTAATCTTTTACAGTTCTTTTAAAAATGGCCAGGCCTTTTGCCGTAATTACAAAGTGGGAGGTTAGGTTGGTTTTAGAACTTATTAGGATATTTAAGGCTTACAAATGGGTTGACCAATTTAGTGGTAAGCTCATGATCTTATTTGCTTTTCCTTTCTGTTTAGTTTTCCTTTTCTTTTTCTTGTTTGGTTGGAGTACAGGTCACTGATCCACAAAATTAATTAGATCATGAGCTTAAGAGGAAGCTCAACTGAGGCCCTGTCTCTTAATTATTCTTAATCTAATCCACTTAAAATTCTCCATCTAATCTACTTATAAAGTTTAAGTTAAGGAAAGTATAATTTTAGTGATTACTATACTTTTCTTCTAATAGGCCTGAATATTGTTTAAATAATTTTTCAAATCTTTCACAGTGTGACATTACAGGCTCATCAAGATTGTGGTGTCATTGTTGTTTTTTATTCTAATCACTACTCTTTGGAAAACTAACGGGATAACATCTAGTAAAGATTGGGAAGTATTGTGGGCCCATTCACAGTCTGTTTCAGAAAATTCTTAGAAGTCCTCTATAATATGCCTGCAGTTTGCCTTTGCTATCTGTAGAAAGCAAAAGAGTTCCTCTTAAAGTTTTCCTTCTTGTTAAAGAATAACAGTAATAAATGTTAGAAATAATAGTTTGT
The DNA here is from genome assembly GCF_009761245.1 of Sapajus apella. Classification (NCBI taxonomy): domain Eukaryota; kingdom Metazoa; phylum Chordata; class Mammalia; order Primates; family Cebidae; genus Sapajus; species Sapajus apella. Next base: position 11,784,721 of record NW_022436972.1, on the reverse strand, counting down.
TTTAAAGGTTAACTCTCTTTAAAGCCTTCTTGCCTTTTGCTAATAACTCTTTGTTAAGCCCTATCCAATGTAACTGTTAGACATGCTCACAGACACATTGTAGATTCTATGACTTTGTACTTTAACCAAGATATCTGTGCTGGATATGCTCACAGTCATGTCCAAGCTTGCGGCCTATGCCCCTTCCTTATTTGGACTTCCTCTTTTCCTTTGTTCTCCATTGCTATTACCTATTTAGAAAAGTTTTAAGTTATTAGGCAATCGGGTTCAGTTTTGATTGTGAGGTCTGGCTCCAACCAACAGAGATTGGACACAGCAGTAAGGACCCAATGTGTAAGGGATAAATATACCTGCCTTTCCTTTGTTCATTGTACTCTCATGGCAAGATGACTAACGGGAGCACCCTTTCTACGGAACATAAAATTGCCTTGCTAAGAAAACTTTTGTCTAAATGCTATTTTTTCCTTGTGGAAAAGCATTCTGTCTCTAACATTAGCCAATCCTTGGCTTTGTTGTCTGACATTAACATGTGAACCGATTGATAAAAATCAGAGAATCTGGGGTAACAAGTTTGAATGTTGAATTTGAATTCTGTAGAAAATCCACTGAAATTCTAAAACAGATCCAACAATTCTTTAATGATGCCTTTGGGTTCTACTTTTAGCCATAGTTGATAAACTAAGGCAAGTTCTCCTCTACTGGACACAGGATTTTCCTGAAATGGAGCCAGAACAGCAGAAGAAGAAAGAGGAGAAAGGGGAGGTAAATGCAGACAAGGAAATTCTAACAAAAGGGAAGGAGAAGACAAAGAAGGAAGAGGAATTTTGGCAGCAATTTTCAATTCAGAAGCTGTTTTAGACAGCCTTTTCCTCTTCCAAAGAAATGACTTTATCAGAACCTCTTTTAAATGCTTTCAAGTACCACTGAAAATAGCTCCTCCAGTTATCTTGTTTTATTTTAGAGTTTTTTTTTTTTCTCATTGAGCACACAGATAAACTAATTCACTTATTTAAAAGTATCCCTTTGTGACCATTGTAATTTGGGGTCTTTAAAATTTATATGAGACCATTTTTTCTGACCTTATATGCATGACAAGGTGCCATGAGTATTTAACAGGAATCCAGCTGGTGTTTCCAATGATGGCTCTCTCCTCAAGGAAGAAGATTCAGTTTTAGAAGTATGATTGCCCATAATTTAGACTTTCCTTTTCAATGACCAAAAAGACATAATGAGAGTTTCTTTGGATTAAGTGTGCTGCTTATCAGAATAGCTGCTCAATATTTCACCTTGAAGTAACTCCTTTCTTTTTATGTGCCTTGATGGATGCTTAAGGTACCAGGTGATCAACCTTTAGGTGTGCCTACAAGATTAAGCAAGGTATTCAGGTTTTTTTTTTTTTAATTTTTTTATTACACTTTAAGTTCTAGGGTACATGTACAGAACATGCAGTTTGTTATACATAAACATATATACATAATCTATTTGGAGGATTGTGCATTGCCAAGGTTATAGTTATACATGTGTCATGGTAGTTTGCTGTATCCATCATCCCATCATCTACATTAGGTATTTCTCCTAATGCTAGTCCTCCCCTAGCCTCCCACCCCACAACAGATGTTCTCCCTGTGTCCATATGTTCTCATTGTTCAACACACATTTATGAGTGAGAACATGTGGTGTTTGGTTTTCTGTTCTTATGTCAGTTTGCTGAGAATGATGGTTTCCAGCTTTATCCATGTCCCTGCAAAGGACATAAACTCATCCTTTTTTATGTCTGCATTGTATTCCATGGTGTATATGTGCCACATTTTCTTTATCCAGTCTGTCACTGATGAGCATTTGGGTTGATTCCAAGTCTTTGCTATTGCGGTGCCGCAATAAACATGTGTGCTTGTGTTTTTATAATCCTTTGGCATGTACCCAGTAATGGGATTACTGGGTCAAATGGTATTTCTAGTTCTAGATCCATGAGGAATCACCACACTGTCTTCCACAATGGTTGAAATAATTTACACTTCCACCAACAGTGTAAAAGCATTCTTATTTCTCTACATCCTCTCCAGCATCTATTGTCTCCTGATTTTTTAATGATCACTATTCTAACTGGCATGAGGTGGTATCCTACTGTGGTTTTGATTTGCATTTCTCTGAAACCAGTGATGATGAACTTTGTTTCATATGTTTGCTGGCTGCATAAATCTCTTTTTTTTGAGAAATGTCTGTCCATATCCTTCACCCACTTTATGATTTTTTTTTAATTTGAGTAAGTTCTTTGTAGATTCTGGCTATTAGCCCTTAGTCAGTTGGGTAGATTGCAAAAATTGTCTCCCATTCTGTTGGTTGCCTGTTCACTCTAACGGTAGTTTTGCTGTGCAGAAGCTCTTTAGTTTAATTAGATCTCATTTGTCTATTTTGCCTTCTGTTGTCATTGCTTTTGGTATATTAGTCATGAAGTCCTTGCCCATGCCTATGTCTTGAATGGTATTGCCTAGGTTTTCTCCTAGGGTTTTTGTAATTTTAGGTCTTACGTTTAAATCTTTAAGCTATCTTGAATTAATTTTTGTATAAGATGTAAGTAAGGGATCCAGTTTCAGATTTCTGCATTTAACTAGCCAGTTTTCACAATACCATTTATTAAATAGGGAATCCTTTCCCTGTTCCTTGTTTTTGTCAGGTTTGTCAAAGATCAGATGGTTATAGATATGTGGCATTATTTATGAGGCCTCTATTTTGTTCCATTGATCTATGTCTGTGTTTTGGTACCGGTACCATGCTGTTTTGATTACTGTAGCCCTATAGTATAGCTTGAAGTCAGGTAGCATAATGCCTCCAGCTTTTTTTTTTTTTTTTTTTTTGTGCTTAGGATATTCTTGGCTATGCAGACTCTTTTCTGGTTCCATATGAAGATTAAGGTGTTTTTTTTCCAATTCTGTGAAGAAAGTCATTGGTACCTTGATGGGGATAGCATTGAATCTATAAATTATTTTGGGCAATATGGCCATTTTGACAATATTGATTCTTCCTAATTATGAGCATGGAATGTTTTTCTATCTGTTTTGTCCTCTTATTTCCCTGAGCAGGGGTTTGAAGTTCTCCTTGGAGAGGTTCTTTACATCCCTTGTTTGTTGTATTCCTAGGTATTTTTTTCTCTTTGTAGCAATTGTGAATGGGAGTTCATTCATGATTTGGTTCTCTGTTTGTCTGTTATTTGTATATAGGAATGCTTGTGATTTTTGCACATTGATTTTGTATCCTGAAACTTTGCTGAAGTTGCTTATCAGTTTATAGAGATTTTGGGCTGAGACAATGGGGTCTTCTAAATATAGAGACAATTTGACTTCCTCTTTTACTAATTGAATATCCTTTCTTTTTTTCTCTTGCCTTATGGCCCTAGCAAGAACTTCCAATACTGTGTTGAATAAGAGTGGTGAGAGAAGCCATCCTTGTCTTGTGCCAATGTTCAAAGGGAATGCTTCCAGCTTTTGCCCATTCAGTATAATATTGGCTGTGGGTTTGTCATAGATAGCTCTTATTATTTTGAGATATATTCCATCAATACCTAGTTTATTGAGAGCTTTTAGCATGAAGGGGTACTGAATTTTGTCAAAGGTCTTTTCTGCATCTATTGAGATAACATGTGATTTTTATCTTTTGTTCTGTTTATGTGATGGATTATGTTTATTGATTTCTGTATGTTGAACCAGCCTTGCATTCCAGGGATGAAGCCACTTGATCATGCTGGATAAGTTTTTTGATGTGCTGTTGCATTCAGTTTGCCAGTATTTTATTGAAGATTTTTGCCTCGATGTTCATCAAGGATATTGGCCGGAAATTTTCTGTTTTAGTTGTGTGTCTGCCAGGTTTTGGTATCAGGATGATGTTGGTCTCATAAAATGAGGTAGAGATAATTTCCTCTTTTTCTATTGTTTGGAATAGTTTTAGAAGGAATGGTACCAGTTCCTCTTTGTATCTCTATTAAAATTCGGCTGTGAGCCTGTCTGGTTCTAGACTTATTTTGGTTGGTAGGGTGTCAATTGCTGCCTCAATTTCAGACCTTGTTATTCAGGAATTCAGGTCTATTCAGGAGTTCGACTTCTTCCTGGTTTACTCTTGGGATGGTGTATAAGTGTCCAGTAATTTATCCATTTCTTCTAGATTTTCTGGTTTATTTGCATAGAGGTGTTTATAGTATTCTCTGATGGTAGTTTGTATTTCTGTGGGATTGGTGGTGATAGCCTCTTTATCATTTTTTATTGCATCTATTTGATTCTTCTGTGTTTTCATCTTTATTAGCTAGCAGTCTATTTTGTTTATCTTTTCTTAATGAATTTTCTGTAAGACCATTTCATTGTGAGTAATAAGCTCCAATACTTCCATAAGGTCTTAGTCACTTAAGGTGGCTAAGTCTTTCAGTTAGGAGGAACAGTGTTTCTTATCTTCGGAACTTATTCTCATAGAGAACCTCTTAGTATTTTGGTCACTTATAAAGAAAGTTTAGTTTTGTCAGTTGAACAGAGCCTCAGAATGTAGCCAATTTTAAATATTACTCATCTTTGTTTAAGCCACAAAGATTCGCTCCCTCTTTTCAGAGAGAAACTGTTTTCTTTCTCTGACCAAAATTTGAAATGTGAGAAAAGGTTTAAAAACTCTATGGAGTGATTCCAAACAAAACCTTAACATCAGAGAAAAGGGAAAATCACAAATCCTCAATTAGCAGAATCTCTAGAGAATAGCAAATGAAGCTACTACCTTGTAGTAGTGCTTCAATTCCAACTCTATTGAGTTAGAAATGTGCGTAATTTGAATAACGTCTGAATCCTCAACTGAGCCTGGGAGGATTGGGATTTGAGAAAGGTTTTCCCAAAGATTTCTGCTGACTCCAGAAAGGTTGGATAAACAGAAGTTATTTATGCTGGTACCAAGGCTCTGGCTGTTGGCAAAGTGACAAGGATTACCAGACACTCATGTCAGGTCCCTTCATGGTTGCCAAAATGTCAACCTTAAATAATAAGATTAGGGAGTATGATTACGTATGGAGTTTGACCACAAATTTTGAGGCTGCCTGTCCGGAAACAATGACTCCAAATGAGTGAGGTTTGCATTACAAAGTGGAAAAATTAAGGTTTCCCATATACAGACAGAGAGAGTGATGTTTCAACAGTGTAGGAAGCCAGTTCCACATTACCCGTGTGTACCCCAAGTTTTGTGGCAACAAAGGAATGAGAAAAAGAGACTAAGAGAAAATGTGGGACCAGGGGGCCATCACTATTACTCTGGAGACAACAGTGAAGGCCCCGAGCTCTGATCATCCACACTATTTATTGATTACACTCGATTTGATATATAGGGTAGGGGTGGATTGATGGTGGAGTGAATTAGTGAGCTGGAAGTGAATCAGTGAGCCGGAACTGGTATGTCATCCTAAGGATTGATACAGGTGGTGGTTTGGGAGTTTCACAAAACAAGAACATGTGGTTATCTTTAGCTTATTATCTATGTACAGCTGATCAAACGCAGGCCTTACAAGGAGCCTACAAGTCTGCCTACATCACAGTGCTACGAAGGGGTTGCCTGTCCTTGAGCACAATATTTATGGTAACAGAGGTGAGGTCACCCTGCATCAGAACATGAGGCATGAAGAGGCCTTCCTCCTCAGAGGCCTCCTGCGGCCTTCCACAGTTTGTTTTTCCTTGTTTATATGTTACTCATAACCAATTTATGCAGGCACTCTAAGTCCTTTCTCCTTTCCAGCTTTTCCCAACACAGCAGGATTACATTTTCCGTATATGACCAGTGTATATGCCACAGTGATTTGATTAATTACAGATTGCTACATTGCAGGGAAGATTGTTACTTGTAAAGAAGGGCAGTGATCTGGGGAGTTCTTATTTCTGGTGCCTCTTGGCCTTTCTAATTTACAGGTTAAAAAAAGGCAGATATTGAAGTCACATGGCATGTGACTCAGGCTGAATAACCATACTCCTCTGAAGGCTCAGAATAATTTAAAGTTCCAACACCTTTAAGTTTGAATTTTGTTAAGTTTGAATTATTTAATTGTATTATATGAATTGTATTACATATTGATATATATGTGATTAAATATACTGTGTGTATGTCTGTGTATACATATATATGTATAGAGAGAAAGAGAGAGAGAGAAAGAGAAAGAGACAGATACCTATGTCTATATCTGTATGTTTATATGTCACACAAACATATATACACAAAATATTAGCAGCAGTGTTTCTGGTGGCATTATTTATAATTTTTAATTTATTTGTATACATTTCATTATCTGATTTTTATATAATGAACATTTATTCTTATGTAATAAAGTCATTAAAATAAATAATTATATTTAAAAAGAACAGAAAACTTGGAAATACATTTAAAAAACTTTTAGTTAACTGTATCAAAATATTCAGCAATGCTAGAAATGTGTAACTTCATTTGTATGTTTATCTTTTTGATATTTTTATATAGTATGAAATACTGTTATTGAAAATACCTTGAATATTAGCATATAATACTTAAAATATAGCATTTATTCAGCATCATTTAAAATATATATAGCTTAAAAATAAAAGAAAATGACAAATTGGTGAAACTCTGTTGTGAGTTATAATTTTTTCTTCTTAATATGTGTTTTCAAAATATTCTAAGAATACTTAGATAGTATTATTAAAAATAAATATTCAATAACAGAAAATTGAATATTCAATAACAAAAATTCAGGGAGTATAATTACATATGGAGTTTGACCACAAATTTTAGCACTCCTGTATAATTTTCATTTTTGTTTTTCCTTAGATATCATAAGTGATAGTGTAAAGTTGTTCTTGAGATATTTATACCTTTCAAATCGTTTGATTTCAATTCTTCATCAACCCTGCATTTTTCTGTAGCATAAGAGAATTCCAGCCTTGGCTACTGTCATTTATTTTTTCAACAGCTGGGTCCATTCTTTTGAATATCCAATGTTCTTCATATTTACTAAAAATTATAAAATTTATTTTTCATTAACAATTCATACTACAAATCCTTTGTGACTTTTGGCATAGCTCTTCCAAAATGCAAGTCTTCAAAGAGCACTGGAACAGTGATCTCATTAATTTCTACTGCAGCCCTGAGAGGTAAATGGCAAGCCTGACCTGAGCAATGGATTGCGGGCATTTTTATTAAGTGCTTGGCAGACACCAAGGAAGGTGGCCAGCACTCAGCAAGATGGAATTAAAAATTGAAAGAAACTTTAGAGCAGTGACTAGATGTTACAAAATAGAATTTGAGACAGATTACTTCCTTGCAATAACTTCCCAAGAATAAATGTGAACTGCAAATTAGGAACAAAAATAAATTGGGAATTGGAAGTTGTAAGTAAAGACAAAAAAAGCCATACACGCTATATTGTAAAAAAAATCATACAGATAACTAATTTTCATGAAAAAACAGCTTTCCCAATATATTCATTGTCCCATTCTCCCTGAAATACATTTTTTAGTTTGTCTCCAACCTGAGAAAAACAAGGAAAAGTCCAAACACAGACAAAGAAACATTTCTGATGTAGGAAAAATACTAAAGTACAGGATATTCTAGAAGAAACTCTAGAGGAGATTAAAATGCTTTGTGCTGATTTTGGATGGCAGACAAAAGTTGTTATTTGTAACAAATTTTAAGTAAGAGAAAAATTGTAAAAATGGAGACTTCATAATTTCATCCCCCACAAAGGTCAAATAAGTGTGAATAACTTTAAAGGGAAACTGGATTTCTTCAAGACAGGTGGGAGAACTTTTAGAACATATACTAAGTGAATGATGGTGTAAGAGGTCAGGAGAGCTTGGAGAAGAATTTATTTATTTATTATTTTTTCCTATTGCAGTAAAATACACTTAACATGAAATTTACTACATTAAAATTTTTTTAGTGGTTTATAATTCTGTGGCATTAATTACATTCACAATGTTGTGTAACCCTCACCCATTAACTACTTCTAAAAATTTTTTGTTTTCTCAGGCAGAAACTCTGTAGCCATTAGGTAATAACTTCCTACGCCCTGACCTCTAAATCCCCGGTAATTTCTAATGTATATTCTGTCTCTAAAAATTTGTGTTCTAGATACTTCATGTAAGTGAAATAATACAATATTTGTCTTTTTGTATCTGTCTTATTTCACTTAGCATAATCTCTTCAAGGCTCTACTATGTTGTAGCATGTATTAAAACCTCATTTGTTTTTATTGCTGAATAATATTCCATTGTATATATGTGTCACATTTTATTTACTCCTTAAACTGTTGAGGGAAAATCAGGTTGTTTTCAGCATTTGGCTATTGTGAATAATGCTACTATGAACATTGGTGTACAAGTATGTTTTTCAGGCTCTGCTTGTAATTCCTTTGGGTACATACCTAGAAGTGGAATTACTGGATTATATAGCAATTCTGTGTTTAACTTTGCGAGGAACTGTTAAATTGTTTTTCATAGTGGCTGTACCATTTTACATTCCCATTAGCAGTTTTTCTACATCTTCAACAACATTTTATATTTTGTTTTTATTTAAATTTTAATTTAATTTTTTGATAGTAGCTGTTATAGCGGAGGTAAAGTGACATTGTAGTTTTGAGTTGGCATTTTTTTTCAATGATTAATGATGTTGAACATTTCTCTCTGTGTTTATTGGTCACTTGTATATCTTTTTTGGCCTGTTTAAATCATTTAGCACTTTTTAATTGGGTCGTTGTTGTTGAGTTGTGAAAGTTCTTTATATAGTCTGGGTATTAATCCCTTTTCATGGACTTTTCTTACAGTAAGATAAATTCTGATAATAAAATGTAAAAGCTGAAGGAAAAAGCTTTTAAAAATAGCTTTTTTTGGGATACCATTTAAGTATCATAAAATTCACCTATTTAAAGTGTAAAATTAAATAATTTTAGCATATTCACAGAGTTAGGCAATCATCTCCATAATCTGATATTAGAACATTTTTGTCATTCCCCTAAACAAAACTCACTCCCTTTAGTAGTCACACATTATACCCTTTCCTCAGTCTTAGGGAACCACTAATCTATTTCCTGTCTTTAGATTTTCTTTTATTGGACATTTTTATTTTTAATAGAGATGGGGTCATGCTATGTTGCCCAGGTTGATGATCTCAGACTTTTTGCCTTAAGCAATCCCCCAGAATACTAGGGTTACAGGTGTGGGCTACTGCACCTAGCTGACTAGATTCTTTCAAGTTTCATCCATACTGTAACATGTATCAGTACTTTATTTTTATGGTAGAAGAATATTCCATTCTGTGGGTATACTATACCACAATTGTTTACTCATTCATCAATTGATAAGCATTTGAGTTGCTTTATGATGATGATTATTATTTGTAATGCTCACATGAGCTTTCATGTACAAGTTTTTACATCGACATACTTTTCAATTTTCTTGTATGTATATCTGTCAGTGAAATTGCTAGGTCATAGAATAACTTGATGTTCAAAATTATGGAAAATCATTTTCTAAAGTGATTGTACCATTTTACATTTCCACAAGCAGTGTATGAGGGTGTCAAGTTCTCCATATCCTTATCTACACTTGGATAATTTCTGACTTATTATTTTTAGGCTTTCTATTGGGGATGAAGTGAGATCTCTTTTTGGTTTAGATTTACCTTTTCCTAATGTATTGATGTTGTGCATATTTTAATATACTTCTAGACCACATTTTTTTTTTGTTTGAGCCAAGGTTTTACTTTATTGCCCAGGCTAGAGTGCAGTGGTGCAATCACAATTTACTACAGACTTAACCTGCTAGGCTGAAGCAACCTTCCTATCTCAGCCTTCTGCGTAACTGGGATTACAACCACATACTAACATACATAACTTTTTATTTTTTTCTTTAGAGGTGAGGGTTAGCCATGTTGCTGCTCAGGCTGGCCTCAAGCTCTTGGTCTCAAGTGATTCTCCCACCTGGGCTTCCCAGAGTGCTGAGATTACAGGTGTGAGACACTGAGCCTGCCCTCTTGGCTACTTATATCTTTTTTGGGTAACTGTCTATCCAAATCCATTGCCCATTTTACAATTGGGGTATTTTTGTTTTTTATTATTGTTAAGTGTTATTTGTATGTTTTAAATAAAAATTCCTTATCAGTTTTATAATATGGGCTTTTATATTTAGATTGTTGATCAATTTTTAGTTAATATTTGGACATAGTGTGAGACAGAGGTCCAGAATAACTCATTTCATGTGGTTATCTAATTTTGCTAATACTATTTATTGACAAGACAATTTCCCCCCACAGAATGATCTTTGTATTCTTGTCAGAAATCAATCAACCATAGATATATGTTTTCTCTCCTAAACTTTTAATGTTATTCCATTGATCCACATGTTGATATTAATCCCAGTTGCACATTGTTTCAATTACTGTAGCTTTATAGTAAGTTTCCTAATTGGAAAGTGTGACTCTTCCAAATTTGTTTTCCTTTTTCAAGATTGTTTAGAAATCAATCTCTAGTTAAGAATCCATATTAATTTTATTATAAACAACTTTTTCATTTCTGCAAAAAACAAGTCGTGATTTTGATAAGGAGTTCACTAAATTTTTGATCATTTTGGCTAGCACTGCCATCTTAAAAAATATTTTTTAATCCATGAACATGGGATGTCTTTTCATTTATGTGTTGTTTAATTTCTTGCAGCAATATTTTAAAGATTTTGGAACACAAATCCTCTTAATGTAGTGTATTATTTTTGATTGATTTCTAGAAGTCGAACCATTCTTGTTTTTCTGAAACAAATTCTACTTGGTCATGCTGTATAGTGTTTTTAATATGCTGTAGAACTTAGTTTGCTAGTTTTTTTGTGGAAGATTTTTGTATCTATGTTCATAAGGCATATATTAGTCAATAGCTTTTTCTTTTTATAGTGTGTTTAATAGTTTTTATCAGAATAATTCTGGCCTTATAGCATGAATTGAGTTAGAAAGTTCTTCCAGCCAGGCATAGTGCCTTCTGATTGTAGTTCCAGTAATTTGGAAGGCTGAGGTAGAAGGCTCCTTTAAGCCCAGGAGTTGGAGACCAGGCTGGGCAACATAGTGAGACCCTATTGCTACAAAAAAGCTGATAAAAACATTAGGATTGTCTCTGTCACCCAGGCTGGAGGGCAGTGGCATTATCACAGCTCACTGCAGCCTCTACCTCCGGGGCTCAAGCAATTCTCCCAGATCAGCCACCTGAGTAGCTAGGACTACAGACATGCACCAACATGCCCAGCTAATTTTTTAAAATCAAATTTGAGAAGTTTTCATCAATACTTTTTTCAATTATTATTCTGCATTTTGACCTTATTCTCTTATTTTTGTTGCACTCATATGCTGTGTATGTTGGGTTGCTTAATGATATCTCACATGTCTCTGAGGCTCTGCTTACTGTTCTTCAGCTGTTTTATCTTTGTTCTGCAGACTGTTCTCAACTAACCCATCTTCGAGTTCATTGGTTGTTTATTCTGCCAATGAGGAACTGCTGTTAAATCCTGCTAGTGAATTTTTCACTTTAGATATTGCATGTTTTCACATTCGAATTGTTCTTTAGTTATTTTTTATATTTTCTTTATTGACATTATTTACTTGGTGAGAGATCATTGTTATATTTCCCTTTATTTTTTAGACATCATTTTTTAATCTCTTCAAAAAAAAGAGATTTAAAGTCTTTATTTAGTAAGTCTAACACTTGGGACCCATTAGGAATGATTCCTATTGGTTGCTGTTTTTTTGTTTTGTTTTGTTTTGTGTATTGGTAACATTTTTCTTTTGTTGCCTCATATTTTTATTTTTCTTATTGAAAACTGGACATTTTAGGTACTATAGGGTCGAAATCCAGATTTCCTCATTTCTTTATAGTTTATTGCTATTGATTTTTTTCTTGTCATTGTTTTCGTTGCTACTGTTTATTTGCTTGGTACTTTCCTAGGTGAATTCTGTAAAGCCCTATATTCCTTGTGTTGTATAGCTGCTGAAGTATCTGCTCAATTGTTTTAGTGACCACCTGAGTGAGATGGTCAGAAATTTCATTAGATTATTTGAAGCATTATAGCCTTAACTTCTTTTGTTGAGGGGATTCTGTATGTTTGTGTTAGGACATACCTTCTATAATGAAGCAGTTCCAAATTCTGACTTAGTCTTTTTTGTCTGCCTCTGCAAAGCCTCAATTTTAACCAGCAATAATAGATTCAGACCCTTTTTTCAGTATGTGTATATCCCTGCATGTGTGTGCTGTCTTCTGGAATACGAGAAATATGTCAGAACTTTTCAAAGCCTCTCATGGACATCTTTTTCCACAGATCTTCCTTTTATGTCTTGGCCATGCTCTTGTTTGTACCAACTAGTATTTTCAGCTTTAGGAAGTTGAGATGTTAAACAACTGCCTTTGAATCTTTCAACAAATTCCTTGAGAATAGGATTTTCACACAGAGTAGGCTCCAAATCAGGTCAAATAATAACATCTGGCAAATGAAGCTTTTCCAAGGAGCTGTGAGAACGAGTCAAATAATAACAATGCTCTGTGAATAGGCCTTCTTTAGGAAGTCCAAACTCATCTACTCCTTCCAGTTCCTGTAATACTACTGTTTTTCAGATTAGTGTTTGCAATCTATTTTCTTTTTAATTGGCAGCTACCAGTTTTCAAGGAAACTATAGAATTAGGGAGTTGGGAATGGGAATAGGTAAAATTAGAACATCATAAACTCCACGGTTCTTACCTTGGTTCAGCAACTTTTCTTGAATAAATATCCCTGAGGTTGTTGCAAGCCATTGATTAATTTCAACAGTTTCAAAAAGTTAATTTTGACCACTTTCCACCAGTGTTCTTGTTGGTTTTGTGTAAGGATTTATTTGTAGTTGTTCTCCCTCTGCTTTTCTGAATGTAAATACTTTGATTTTGACAGTTTTTCAAGGCCTGCCAAGACTCAGTAAACTATTAAATATATATTCCCATGGCTTGCAGAAGAAAGAATCACATGGCATTTTTAGTTAGAGAGTACAGTTGCAGAATTAGTTTTGCTCAATATGGTCTGTCTACCAGTTTGGCAAATTTTGAGGTATTATAAAAATTGGCTCTTTCCCAGTAACTAAAAAAAAAGTCTTTGATATTTCCTCAAGAAGTTCACGTGAGGTTCCAAGAAACAGCTCCTTGAAAATGTAGCATTTAAATAGGTAGCATTTGTAGTGGTCAAGAACATGGACTCTGGAGTCCAACTGTGTAGATTCAAATCCTAGCTCTGCTGCATGCTGGCAGTGTGTCCTCAGCCAAAGCACTTAACATCTCTGTGCCTGCGTATTTTTGTATGTAAAATTCTTACAGTAACCATATCTACTTTATAGTGTTTTTAAAAGATTTAAGTGGGCCAATATTTTTAACATATCTAAAATATTATCAGGCATATATAAAAACTGCATAAGCATCTCTTACCTAAAACTTAAAATAATGCTATACGTGATTCATAAACTACACACGTGAATTTCTATGGTTTGCCAGAAGGAGACAAAAATCTCTGGCCTGTTTGTCATTCTTTTAACTCCAATGACAAGGAGAATGTGAACTCACCTTTTTTGAATTATTTCAGCGCATTAAGTGGCTTAAACTAAATGAAAAATTAGGAGGACAATTATATATCTCTTCCGAGACAGAAGGAAGGTGCTGAAAACCTCTATTTTGGCTTGATCCTGGAATTTGTGTTTCTCTTTCTGTGCTTTGTGCCACAACTTTGAAAGAACTGTCAAATATACTTCACGAAAGGAAGAATCTCACTGTATCCATCCATGCTATATATTAGCACCTAGAGTAGCACATGAAATATATATTTTGTCAGTTAAAACATATTTCAAATGAAATGATTCAGATTAAATTAGCTAAAATAGTTCTATTTGCAGTTTAATGGTTAAAGACATAAAATTTTCTGACTTTAGCCATATTTGACTCATTGAGCTAAAAGAGAGATAAACAAACACTCAGGTTTATAACAATGGAAGAAACCAAAGTTGTGTTAGGCAGGCCAAAAGTCAAGTAATCATCATTTGGCCCATAAAGTTTTACACCTAAGTTTCAGCAAAGTATAATTTCTATAGACTCCTATAGTTGAAGCATAGAAAAGTTAGTAAAGCATACCAAAACCTCAAATAACTTCCACTCTGTTTATTTCCTTCTCTTTAATTATAGGAATTTTGCAAATGTCAAGCCAGATGGGTCTTATACTTTTTAAAAAATGGTATCTTAGAAAAGTATGTAATTAGTTTATAAGCAGTATTTTTTTTCAATTACTCTTCATTTACAGAGCAAAAGCTAGGGGTACATTTTTTTGTTTTTCTTTGTCATATATACTCAGTTATGGAAGGAAGCTTCATTTTCTAACTATTAAAAACTACTTCATTTTCCTTATTGTATTTTAAAAAATGAATCAGATTGTTAAAAATATAACAGTATAGAATAAAATTTGTCTTAGACAAGTTTATATTGTCTATTATTTTAAGAATAAAAATGGAACTTAAACTCTTAAATGTTTACATGTCTAATCTACTCCATAATAATACCAAAAGTTACATTGTGAGTGAGAATTTTTTGATATATACTAACTTATCAGTAATATTTAGTTTCTTGATGTTCCTTGTAAACTTTTAAAGAAAAAATTATGGTGAAATTAATTAATATATTCCAAATAAGTTATTATTTTGTGATCATGGTTAAGAAATCCTTTGACATTATAGCTAGTGCTCGACTTACGACCACGATTGGTTCCGACAGACCGGTCGTAACACGATTTGGTCGTAAGTTGAGTAGGCTATATGTACAGTACTGTGAAATGATGTTCTAAAAATCTTTAAGTCATATTTTATCATAATTTTCTTTCATTATTGTTATATATCATAATTTTCTTCGTTCATTTTATGCCATTTGTATCATCTCTACATCATTTTGTTTCTTATTTTTACATTCGTCAGATTTAAGTAAAACACTGCATTACCAGCACAACTTGTTTAATATTTGCAAAACATACAAAATTACAAAATATTGGTGCACACAAAAATACAAAATACAGGTGTAAAAAATACCATAGGAAACATTTTCCCAATTGCAAAACATATCAAAATATATAAACATGTACGAAACATTTTATTGGCCACTGGTGCTTGGCTGCGGATCATTGATGTTGTCATTTGAGGCAGCAGTGGGGTTACCGGAGTTGGTTTTTTCATAAACATGGTGAGCTTTGGCTGGGTGCGGTGGCTCAAGCCTGTAATCCCAGCACTTTGGGAGGCCGAGGTGGGTGGATCACGAGGTCAAGAGATCGAGACCATCTGGTCAACATGGTGAAACCCCGTCTCTACTAAAAGTACAAAAAATTAGCTGGGCATGGTGGCGCGTGCCTGTAATCCCAGCTACTCAGGAGGCTGAGGCAGGAGAATTGCCTAAACCCAGGAGGCGGAGGTTGCGGTGAGCCGAGATCATGGCATTGCACTCCAGCCTGGGTAACATGAGTGAAACTCCGTCTCAAAAAAAACAAAAAACAAAAAAATAAAACAAAAACAAAAAACATGGTGAGCTTTGTTTCTTTTTTTCTTCATAAATTTCACGATATGGCAGAAACACATCGTGCACCATCCGTTCAATCCTTGCAAATCGTTTGATGTTTGGGTCCATTGCTTCGAAATGTATAAGAAGTTTACTGGCAGGGGTTTGATGAAAAATATCCAAGACACAAAACACAAATTGCTGTACCGAGTTTGGGATAACAGTTGAAATGGTGCACGTGGAGATGGTAGTGCTGCTGGAAGCTGGTCTGCACTGTCGTATGCTCAGCTGGGCAATGTTTGCGCTGCCAGACGCGGGGCAGTCGTGGCTAGCGATTGTGGTCGTAAAGTCGAATCGTCGTTAAGTTGCATAGGTCGTAAGTAAATCAATACCTGTATTTTTGGCTTTAAATGTTTTTTGATATTCTTAAAGTAATTTTTTTGCCTTATTTCTTTTTATTTCTCTATAACTTTACATTTAGAATTAAGGATGAACAAAGATTAGTTTTATGGATTAACAATACAAAGAGTTTTCTTGTTTTTTTTTTTTTTTTTTTTAATTGTGCTTTAGGTTCTGGAGTACATGTGCAGATCATGCAGGATTATTGCATAGGTACACATGGCAATGTGGTTTGCTGCCTCCATTCCCCCATCACCTACATCTGGCATTCTACCCACGTTATCCCTCCCCCACCTCCTCACTATCCCTCTGTCCCTCGGCCCCCCACCAACAGAACCCAGTGTGCGATGCTTCTCTCCCTGTGTCCATGTGTTCTCATTGTTCATCACCTGCCTATGAGTGAGAACACGCAGTGTTTGATTTTCTGTTCTTGTGTCAGTTTACTGAGAATGATGGCTTCCAGATTCATCCATGTCCCTACAAAGGACACAAACTCATCATTTTTTATGGCTGCATAGTATTCCATGGTCTATATGTGCCACATTTTCCCTATCCAGTCTATCGTCGATGGGCATTTGGGTTGGTTCCAGGTCTTTGCTATTGTAAACAGTGCCACTATAAACATACGTGTGCATGTGTCTTTATAATAGAAAAATTTATAATCCTTTGGGTATATACCCAGTAATGCAATTGCTGGGTCAAATGGAATTTCTATTTCTAGGTCCTTGAGGAAATGCCACACTGTGTTCCACAATGGTTGTACTAATTTACCCTCCCACTGACAGTGTAAAAGTGTTATTTCTCCACATCCTCTCCAGCATCTGTTCTGGCCAGATTTTTTAATGATCTCCATTTTAACTGGCGTGAGATGGTATCTCAATGTAGTTTTGATTTGCATTTCTCTAATGACCAGTGGTGATGAGCATTTTTTCATATGTTTGTTGGCCTCATATATGTCTTCTTTTGAAAAGTGTCTCTTCATATCCTTTGCCTACTTTTGGATGGGTTTTTTTCTTGTAAATCTGTTTTAGTTCTTTGTAGATTCTGGATATTAGTGCTTTGTCTGACGGGTAGATTGCAAAAATATTTTCCCATTCTGTTGGTTGCTGGTTCACTCTAGTGATTGTTTCTTTTTCTGTACAGAAGTTCTGGAGTTTAATTAGGTCCCATTTGTCTATTTTGTCTTTTGTTGCCAATGCTTTTGGTGTTTTAGTCATGAAGTACTTGCCTATGCCTATGTCCTGGATGGTTTTGCCTAGGTTTTCTTCTAGGGTTTTTATGGTGTTAGGTCTTAAGTTTAAGCCTTTAATCTATCTGGAGTTAATTTCAGTGTAAGGTGTCAGGAAGGGGTCCCATTTCTGCTTTCTGCACACTGGTAACCAGTTTTCCCAACACCATTTATTAAACAGGGAATCCTTTCTCCATTGTTTGTTATTGTCAGGTTTGTCAAAGATCAGATGGCTGTAGATGTGTGGCATTGCCTCCAAGGCCTCTGTTCTGTTCCATTGGTCTATATCTCTGTTTTGGTACCAGTATCATGCTGTTTTGATTACTATGGCCTTGTAGTATAGTTTGAAATCAGGTAGCCTGATGCCTCCAGCTTTGTGTGTGGTGTTTTGTTTTTTTGTTTTTGTTTTTGTTTTTTTTTTTTTTTTTGCTTAGGATTGTCTTAGCAACCAGGCTCTCTTTTGGGTCCATATGAAGTTTAAGATGGTTTTTTTCAGTTTTGTGAAGAAGGCCATTGGTAGCTTGATAGGGATAGCATTGAATCCATAAATTACTTTGGGCAGTATGGCTGTTTTCACAATATTTATTCTTGCTAACCATGAGCATGGAATGTTTCTCCATCTGTTTGTGTCCTCCCTTATTTCTTTGAGCCATGGTTTGTAATTCTCCTTGAAAAGGGCCTTTACATCCTTTGTTAGTTGTATTCCTAGGTATTTTGTTCTCTTTGTAGCAATTCCAAATAGAAGTTTGCTCACGTTTTGGCTCTCTTTTAGTCTGTTACTGGTGTATAGAAATGCTTGTGGTTTCTGCACATTGATTTTTTATGCTGAGACTTTGCTGAAGTTGCTTATCAGTTTAGGGAGATTTTGGGCTGAGATGATGGCATCTTATAAATATACAATCATGTCATCTGCAAATAGAGATAACTTGACTTCCTCTTTTACTAACTGAATACCTTTATTTATTTATTTTTTCTTGCCTAACTGCTCTGGCTAGAACTTCCAATACTATATTGAATAGGAGTGGTGAGAGAGGGCATCCTTGCCTAGTGCCAGATATCAAAGGAAATACTTCCAGTTTTTGCCCATTCAGTATGATATTGGCTATAGGTTTGTCATAAATAGCTTTTATTGTTTCGAGATATGTTCCTTCGATACCTAGTTTAACGAGAGTTTTTAGCATAAAGGGCTGTTGATTTTTGTCAAATTCCTTCTTTGCATCTATTGAGATAATCACATGGTTTTTGTCTTTGGTTCTGTTTATGTGGTGGATTACGTTCATAGACTTCCGTATGTTGAACTGGCCTTGCATCCCTGGGATGAAAGCTACTTGATTGTGATTGATAAGCTTTTTGATGTGCTGTTGCAATTGGTTTGCCAGTATTTTATTGAAGATTTTTGCATCTATATTCATCATGGATATTGGCCTGAAGTTTTCTTTTTGTTGAGCCTCTGCTGGGTTTTGGTATCAGGATGATGTTGCTCTCATAAAATGATTTGGGAAGGATTACCTCTTTTTGTATTGTTTGGAATAGTTTCATAAGGAATGATACCAGCTCCTCTTTGTAAGTTTGGTAGAATTCGGCTGTGAACCCATCTGGACCTGTACTTTTTTTGGGTGGTAGGCTCTTAATTGCTGCCTCAACTTCAGCCCTTGTTATTTGTCTGTTAAAGGTTTCAACTTCTTCCTGGTTTAGGGTTGGGAGGGTGCAAGTGTCTAGGAATTTATCCATTTCTTCCAGGTTTACTGGTTTATGTGCATAGAGCTGTTTGTAGTAATCTCTGGTGATATTTTGTATTTCTGTGGAATCAGTGGCGATGCCCCCTTTATCATTTTTTATTGCATCTATTTGATTCTTCTCCCTTTTCTTTTTTATTAATATGGCTAACAGTGTATTTTGTTGATCTTTTCAAAACACCATCTCCTGGATTTATTGATATTTTTGAAGGGTTTTTGGTGTCTCTGTCTCCTTCAGTTCTTCTCTAATCTTAGTTATTTCTTATCCTCTGCTAACTTTTGAGTTTTTTTTTATCTTGCTCCTCTAGCTATTTCAATTTTGATGATAAAGTGTTGATTTTAGATCTTTCCTTGCTTCTCATGTGGGCATTTATTGCTATAAATTTTCCTCTAGACACTACTTTTAATGTGTCCCAGAGATTCTGGTACGTTGTGTCTTCGTTCTTGTTGGTTTCAAAGAACATCTTTATTTCTGCCTTCATTTCATTGTTTATCCAGTTGACGTTCAGGATCCAGTTGTTTAGTTTCCATGAAGTTTTGTGGTTCTGAGTTAGTTTTTTAATCCTGAGTTCTAATTTGATTGCCCTGTGGTCTGAAAAATTGTTTGTTATGAGTTTTGTTCTTTTGCATTTCTAAGGAGTAATTTACTTCCAATTGTATGGTCATTTTTGGAGTAGGTGCAATGTGATGCTGAGAAGAATGTATATTCTGTGGATTTGGGGTGAAAATTTCTGTACATGTCTATTAGGTCTGCTTGGTCCAGTTCTGAGTTCAAGTCCTGGATGTCCTTGTTAATTTTCTGCCTTATTGATCTGTCTAACATTGACAATGGAGTGTTAAAGTCTCCCACTATTATTGTATGTGAGTCTAAGTCTCTTTGCAGGTCACTAATAACTTGCTTTATGTACCTGGGTGCTCCTTTATTGGGTGCATATATGTTTAGTATCATCAGCTCTTCTTGTTGCATTGATCCTTTTACCATTATGTAATGCTCTTCTTTGTCTCTTTTGATATTTGGTGGTTTAAAGTCCATTTTATCAGAGACTAGGATTGCAACCCCTGTTTTTTTTTTGCTCTCCATTTGCTTGATAAATCTTCCTGCATCCCTTTATTTTGACCCTATATGTGTCCTTGCACATGAGATGGTTTCCTGAATACAGCACACCAATCAGTTTTGACTTTTCATCCAATTTGCCAGTCTCTGTCTTTTGATTGGGGCATTTAGCCCCTTTACATTTAAGGTTAATACTGTTATTTGTGAATTTAATCCTGACATTTTGATGCTAGCTGGATGATTTGCCTGTTAATTGACGCATTTTCTTCAGTGTGTCAATGGTGTTCACCATTTGATGTGTTTTTGGAGTGGCTGGTACTGGTTGTTCCTTTCCTTGTTTAGTGCTTCTTTCAGGAGCTCTTGTAGGGCAGGCCTGGTGGTGACAAAATCTCTCAGCAATTTCTTGTCCATAAAGGATTTTCGTTCTCCTTCACTATGAAGCTTTATTTGGCTGGATATGAAATTCTAGGTTGGAAGTCCTTTTCTTTAAGAATGTTGAATATTGGTCCCCACTCTTCTGGCTTATAGGGTTTCTGCCGAGTGATCCCCTATGAGTCTGACGGGCTTCCCTTTGTGGGTAACCCAACCTTTCTCTCTGGCTGCCCTAAGCAATTTTTCCTTCATTCAACCCTGGTGAATGAAGATTATGTGCCTTGGGGGTGCTACTCTTGAGGAATATCTTTGTGGTGTTCTCTGCATTTCCTGTACTTGAACCTTGGCCTGCCTTTCTATATTGGGGAAGTTCTCCTGAATAATATCCTGAAGAGTGTTTTCCAGCTTGGATTCATTCTCTCCATCACCTTCAGGTACACCTATCAAACGTAGATTAGGTTTTTCCACATAATCCCATATTTCTTGGAGACTTTGTTCATTTCTTTTCACTCTTTTTTCTCTCATCTTGCCTTCTCGTTTTATTTCCTTGAGTTGATCCTCACTCTCTGATATCCTTTCTTCTGCTTGGTCGATTTGGCTATTGAAACATGTGTATACTTCCCGAAGTTCTCGTGCTGTGTTTTTCAGCTGCATCAAGTCATTTATATTCTTCTCTAAACTGTTATTCTAGTTAGCATTTCATCAAACCTTTTCTCATGGTTCTTAGTTTCTTTGCATTGGGTTAGCACGCATTCTTTTAGCTCTGAGAAGTTTGTTATTACCCACCTTCTGAAGCTTGTTTCTGTCAATTCATCAGATTCATTCTCTGTCCATCTTTAATCCCTAGCTTGTGAGGAGTTGTCATCCTTGGAGGAGGAGAGGCGTTTTGGTTTTTGGTGTTTTCATCCTTTTTGTGCTGGTTTTTCCTATCTTAGTGGCTTTATCTACCTGTGGTCTTTGTAGTTGGTGACTTTTGGATGGGGTGTCTGAGTGAATATCCTTTTTGTTGATGTTGAAGCTATTTCTTTGTTTCTTAGTTTTCCTTCTAACAGTCAGGCCTCTCTGCTGTAGGACTGCTGGAGGTCCACTCCAGACCCTGCTTGCCTGGGATCACCCTCAGGGCCTGCAGAACAGTAAGGGTTGCTTCCGGTTTCCTCTTCTGTTATCTTTGTCTCAGAAGGATACCCACCTGATGTCACCCTGAGCTCTCCTTTATGAGGTGTCTTTGCATATATGGCAGTCAGGGAGCTGCTTAAGGAGACAATCTGTCCCTTAAAGGATCTCAAGTGCTGTGCTGGGAGTTCCATTGTTCCATGCAGAGCTGATGGGATGGCATATTTAAGTGTGCTGCAGCAGAACTTATAACTGCCTCTTTTCCCAGGTGCTCCGTCCTAGGAAGTCGGGCTTTATCTAAAAGTTCCTGATGTGCTGCTGCCTTTTTTCATAGATTCCCCTCTGTGTTGTTCTTTCTGGGAATTACACTCCAGAGCTGTTACTATTCGGCCATCTTGGATCCTCCTCCGACAATTTGATTTTAAACCTAACAACATTATATGTTTGGAACAGATTTTTTCATTAATAACATGAATAAATTTTCTATGTTTCTATCAATGATAACTCTCCATGCTTTGTTAATAAGCAGATATCTTTCTGCTGATTTGTATACCTGTTGTGACATATTTTTCTGATTCAAATAAGATTTATTTATTTATTTTAACTTTTAAGTTCTGGCGTAGATGTTCAGGTTTGCTTGTAGGTTAACTTGTGTCCTAGGGGTTTGTTGTTCAGATTATTCTATCACCCAGGTAATAAGCATAGTACCCAACTGGTATTTTTTTTGATCCTTTCCTTCTTCCTATCCTAAACCCTCTTATGTAGGCCCTAGTGTCTTTTGTTCCCATCTTTGTGACCATGTGTTCTCGTTATTTAGCTCCCACTTATAAGTGAGAACACGTGGTATTTGGTTTTCCGTTTCTGCATTAGTTTGCTAAGGATCTTGGCTTCTAGCTCCATCTGTGTTGCTGCAAAGAACATTATCTCATTTTTTTATGACTGCATAGTTTTCCGTGGTATATATGAAACGCATTTTATTTTTTCTGTCTACAAGTGGTGAGTATTCAGGTACATATTCTGACATATTTTGAAAGAGGATCTCTTTATAAGCTCCTTCTTTGTTTTCTTCCCCTGTAACACTAGCACTCCAGTCTTAAGACTTTTTACTAGATTTCTAGATTTCCAACAAGTTTTGTTACTATTACAAATGTTATCTTTAATAAATTATTGTTTCTCTTTGATCGTTATTGACATAAAGGAATACTATTGGTTTCAGTATAAATGTTTTATTGTCTAGTGACCTTATGTCTAGCAAATGTGTGTTATAAAATTTGTCATAAATTCTAAAGATTTTTATTTTAAGGCTGCTGGATTCTCTTTGTGAAGAGTTGTATTATTTTGAAATAAGGATAGTTTATGCTTCTCTGAAATTTTTAAATATTTTTTTCCTTTTATATCACTGAATATATTAGCTAGGATTTTTAGAACAAGTTTAAACTGAGACTGTGATCGTTAATATGCTTAATGTTTTTGCAGGTATTTCATAAATATTAGGCAAGGAGATTTTTTAATACTCTTGATTTGTTCAGATTCATTTCTTAAACCACAAATGAGTGATCATTGTCATCAAATATTTATCTGCATATATTTGCCAGATATTGTAGCTTTTATTCTTTGATAATCTCATGTATTTAATGATTTTATAATTAAAATATTTAAACAATTTTTAATAACTATGATTGTATAGAAAAAAACCACAAACTGTTTTTTTTCTATATTCATATTCAGTGCAGGATATTTCTGTGAACAGATACATAGGTATTTTTCCTCAGATGGAATAATTTTATGGCACCAGATGCCCTACAATTTAACTGAATTTTGTCATTATCTCTTTTGAGTAACCTCAGATCCCACAGGTTAAGGCTTCAGCCTTATAAGATTGCCCTCCACTTCAGATGCCAATCACAAGTCCAGTTTGTTACTTGTGTTTCTGAATGAATGGGTGTAAATCAGAGGCTTTAACAGTCCCCTCTTCAGGTTTAGTCATTTGCTAGCATGGCTCACAGAACTCAGAAAAGTGCTTTACTTTCTATTACCCATAAATTATAAAAGGATATAACATAGGTTATAGCCATATGGAAAAGAAACGTAGATCCATATGAAGAAAGGAACACAGAGCTTCCATGCCATCTCTGGGTGCAGCATATTCTATGTTCTTAGTAACCCAGAAGCTCCACAAACCCTTTTATTTTAGGGCATTTTGGAGGCTTTATTATGTATGCATACTTGATTGATTAAATTATTGGCTATTGGTTATCAACTCAACTGTTAGTCCATCTCCTTTCCACAAAGGCCTGGTTGGTACTGAAAGTTTAAATTATCTAGTCACGTAGTTGATTTATCTGGCAACCAAGTCTCTGCAACCCGTGATTATCTTGGGAATTTCCAAATACTACCTTATTAACACAAACTCAGGTGTGGTTGAATGGGCTTCTTATAAATAATGA
Source organism: Sapajus apella (assembly GCF_009761245.1). NCBI lineage: Eukaryota > Metazoa > Chordata > Mammalia > Primates > Cebidae > Sapajus > Sapajus apella. The sequence continues at coordinate 11,760,819 of NW_022436972.1, read as the reverse complement.
AAGATGGCTCTTTTACCTTTGTTGCTTCTGTCACTTAGGAAATTACAAAATAACCATCTAGCATCAAGATGACAGGATCAAAACCACCCATAACAATACTAACCTTAAATGAAAATGTGCTAAATGCCTCGATTAAAAGACACAAAATGGCAAGCTGAATAAAGAGCCAAGATCCATCGGTAGGCTATCTTTAAGAGGGTCATCTCATGTGCAAAGATACACATAGGCTCAAAATAAAGCGATGGAGGAAAATTTACCAAGCAAATCGAAAACTGAAAAAAGCAGGGGTTGACATCCCAGTTTCTGACAAAACAGACTGTAAACCAACAAACATAAATGTTTTTTGTGTTTTTTTTTTAGCAGATTGATGTCAGAAGTGGGATTCAGAGTGGGACTCCAGTGACTCCCAGGAGCACGAAGTGACCTACAGGTACTCATTAGGCCTCATTGTTTCCATTTATTTCTCACAGAAACTGAGGTAATGAGTTAGTTCTGTCCTGGATTTGAGCTTTATAAATTTGTGTTTCGAGCTCTCTGACTTTATTTGATCAATATTTACTGGAATTGGTCTAGGATTGAACTGGATGCAAGAAATCACTAGATTGTCTCCAGTTAGAGATGTCAGGTATGTCCAATTTGAGAATTAGTTTTTTCAAATTTAAAGAGTCTGGGATGCTACTTTCTGGGACATTGGATAACTCTATATACAAAAATTAGTAGCTTGCATTACTGTAACTGGAACATTGCTAAAACAGAATGAAAGCTATAAGATCTGTTTCTATTTGTTCATATATCTGTATGTATGATATGTATGTGTGTTTGTCTTCTGATGACTTAGTATCTTATTTTTTAAGGAATCCAAACATAATTGCTAAAAAATAATTGAGTTAAAGAGATGTAATATTTCCATGTAAATATGTCTTTTCAATATCAGAAGGCTTTAATGTTCTTATCAGGAATGAAAAGCTGAGGCTGGGGGAAATCTTTACAAACGAGATGTTAACTCTCAGTCCTAGCCCAAACCAACAAACCAGCAAGCAAACCAAAAACACACAAGAGGATAGAGATGAAATTTTGCCTCATCTTCAGTTCCTTATTACAGAGACATTAGAAATTTTTGGAACCATTAGTAGATATTTTATTTTCCACACTGACAAACTGCACTACGAAAAACCACATGCTTCTAGAAATAATTATTCATATATTTGCAATCTATAGGATGTTGCTGTGACAGAGTTCCCAATTGCTTGCTTCCTAGTGTTTACTGGAAAGTAAGGTCACTAGGAAATCTGATTTCTAACTACTATATGTACCTAAAATTACTATAAGTGAAATAAGGAAAACAACTCTACACCAATATTCAAGGAAGTTCAGATGTGTGCATAGTAAGGACAAGCTGTAGAGTATGAGGATGTTTTGTTTTGGTAAGAAAAAATGAGTAATTTCTATTCTAAAATAGAATGACATATTTTTCCAAAATGTGAAGAGAAAACATATAGGACAAAAACTGAATGGATGTGAAAGTTGTAGAAGGTATGTGGAAGATGAATCTTGTGAAAGAAGTTTTATGCGTGATCAAGCTGGCTAAGATTAGGTGGGAATTATAAATTTTTCTAAAAAATGAACATTAATATTAAAAGTATGCTGATGCAAAGGTAGAATTTGCTTCTCTTTATTAAAACAACATGATTTCTTAGAGTATTAGTCTACTCTTAATAGAAAATTGTAAAAGGTTTGCTTTCTAGATAATAGACCTAGAAAACAAAGATTTTATGTTTTACCAAGTTAATTTCCTGTGCTTTATGTTGTTTTTATTATATTTTTATTCACTTAAAAAAACTGAGTCCTCTTTGTTAAAAGAGCTAAGTTTTCTTCAACTATGTAAATTTATTTCCTTTTTCAGACTTAATTATCATGACCTTGGTTAAATTAATTACTGCTGTTCACAGTAACCTGAGATTCTATTTTGTCAGGTGTTTTAAATGTTTGATAAACTTTCCAAAAATCAAATTCTAAATTAGGTATTTTTCTTGACCTCAAATTAACTTTAGGATTTTTTTAGATGAGCCCTTTGATGCATTTTCTTATAAAAGAGATACATTAAACTGATTGGGCTTATTTGATATATTAAATTATGTAGGAAACATTATTAATAAGTAATGCTAAACCTTCATATTATATTTGTTTGGATGTGTTATTAATATGTATTTCAGAAAGTGTAAGAAATAGTTCTGGGGTAACACCATCAGTCATAATTCTGGTGATTACCTTAAAATGTTGTATGCTGCAGAACTAACCAAACTTCCTGGTCAATTGCATCATTATAATAACAATACTCTCTCATCATATCTTAAATTATAGCTATTTTAAATGTTGTCATTAACAGATGCTTATTTGCTTATTCTAATACTTTCTTGAGTAGCTATAAACCTAAAGTGCTTTATCTTCAAAGAAATTCATGGAAGGAATGATAACAAGTGTAAGTGTCTGATAACTTTAAGGTCTTGTCATTAGACTGAGTAAGAATTTCTAGATCTCTAAAGAGGAAACTGATTATCCATAAAATTGCTAACCCAACATCAAGCAGAATAAGAATTAATTAAATACCTAAGAAATAATTTCACAGGTTTTCATAAGTCAGCCACTACTGAAATTGTTGAGTTATGAAATTTGAATGAAATCCATAAGAATGCATCAATTCAAATTACTTATAATAACATTATAAGAAACAGTTCTATACACCTGAAATGGAAGAAAAAAAAATTGACGTTTATGAGGACGTAATTCTAATGTTAAACGTGGATTCATGGAGAGCAGGAATGATTATTTTGTCCTTTCTGAATTCTTAAACTTTCTGTTAACAAATGCCCTGCACTCAGTGACTCATGGTAGAGATAAAATAACCTAAATTATGCAAAAAATTGGTGGACTGTTCAAAGCTTACTAAAAGAATTTATCACCAACGTTTGGATTATCAAACCTGTAATTCTAGTAAGACAACAAAAAACTCAGGTGACGTATTTTCAGTACCTGCTGGGCTATTTGAATACCTACAGATGGATTTTATTCAACTACCATCTTTCATGCATGTTTTCTGGTTACATAGAAGCCCTCCCATTTAAAAGGCTGATACTATAATAGTAGCTAAAAAGTTATCAGAAAATGTTTTTTCCTTGTGGGACACAGTTTTCTCATAAAATCTCCAGTGATGGAGTTACTTATTTCACTGGAAAATTTGTAAAATAGTTAAATAAGTTATTATAAATGCAAGGGCATTAAGCAGAGTTAACTGAATTGATTGACTTGCTTTGGGTAAAGATATTGCTGATTGATGGCAATCAGATCCACTCTCACTGGAAAACATAGGTTGACCATTTCTGAAGTAGTTACTGGAAGGCCTATACCTCTAATCATAGAACCATACATGTTTCCCACGCTTAAAAACTTTGCCATAATTCGGTAGTTCAAAGCTTTAATGCATTGCACCAAAGCATATTTCCACAAAGTAAAATAACATTTTTGTGACCCATCTACTGATGATGACCAGATCTAAAACCCAGATATTAGGTCTTTAGGAAACAACACCAGATAAAGACTGCTCCTGAACTCTGAAGAGACCACATCAAGCTCTTCTCTGCAGCAAAACTTTAAGGCCTGGAGACTTGGTTCTGCATCTCTGATCTCAAAATAACTCCTCCAGATTCCTAAATGGCATGCCTATTGGATACCCTAAAGTAAGACCAACCAGGAAAGTTTTTCCTCAGAAGCAGATGACATCCTAGGCATTGACAGCTTCCCAAGATCACACATCAAGTCTTCTCTTCCACCATGGAAGTCATACCTTTATTCCTTCTTTCCCTGTTTTTTATTTTCTAATCCCTTCCCTTTCCTTACAAGAAAATGCATGGGACTATAACCAGTACATGGCTTTAGCTAAGGCTTATGCTCTAACAATAAGCTGGAGACTTTGTTGAGTTTGTGGGTTAATGCCCCCAAATCAGTAAAAATTTTACTAATGTATGCCATTACCTCTCTGTGTTCCCAATGAGAGTCACCCTGAATCTACAAAAGTAGAGTGGAAAGTTATCCTTGATATTCTAGACATCATTGCTAATTGTATTTTAAAATTCACTGAAAATAGTACTTTTACCTTTCCAATTAGTATTCTAATTGCCATCAAACAGAAAATCTGTACTAGTGATGGCAGCAAAATGTATATTATCTTTGAGACATCATGTAATCAAGACTTGAAGATTACCTATGAGATTATGCATAATTGGTTGTATAATATTACTTATTTAAATCTAGTAAGGTCTCTAAATGTGGCTATTGACCCTTTCAGTCTGCTACAAAAAGACCACAAAAAAGTAAGTTCCCACTAGATCTTGTTCAACAGCTATGAAGACTTACCTGTGGATGAATTTAATTGACCTCTGTTCAAACCCCACTAGATGGCCCTCTTTTCCATTTCCCGAGGGCCTATATCGAGTCTGCAGAGAATCTGCTTATTCTTTTATGCCTACTCACTGGCTTGGATCTTCCTATTTGACCTGGTTCACGCCTGCCTTCTGAATGGCTTTCTCTGAAAGTCTTAGTAATACCTCTCATAATCAGAGGTGAAAGTGGTCAGTAACCCAAAATTAGTATAAACCATGAAATAGAAAAAGATAAGTCAGTGTCCACTAAGTAATGATTTCAATGGAGATTTTGGGGCTCACTCTTCATGAAGGAGAGGTGATGGCTGCAATAGAATTTCAAGCTAATCTATAAATTGGGGAAAATCTTAGATTTTATAGCAAATCAGATCTGCCAGAGTTTAGACTGGTAGAAGCCCCTCTCTGAAAGGTGAATGAGAACGTGTGTGCTCAACAAAATCACTTAATGGAACATCACACAGCTTTAGATATCTTCTAACTCACGTTGGGGTTTTGTTTATGGTTTTGAACAAAACTGAATTTGAATTTGCACTTACCTTTCCCTTGATTTTACTACTACAAGAAGTTTTATTTCAAAGGTGACTGCTACTGCTATTTCTCTAAACACTGTCACCAAATACATTGAGGAAATTTCTCACAGGAAAGAAACACATGATATGTTTATGAGAGCAGGTGACAGCTGCCTTGTAAGCATTCTGAATGTGGGATGACAAGGTTGACCCTTCCAAAGTTTTCTAATTTTCATCTCTTAGTGGGTCTCCAGGTTACTATACCTTGTGTTACCAGGGTAATGACAAAAAATTAGTACCTTTTAAAATCAAGCCATTTTACAGCAAAGTATAGTCCTTAATTGCCATCATGCCCCAAACAAAGAGTATGGTCAATTGGACATAAATATTATTGAACTATATTTATTTACTAAATTATCATTCTTTTTTTTTTTCAGTTTGGGTTATGAAGTCTTTTGTTAAGGGATGCACTTGAGTTTCTGGGTATTATCTTCCAGTTAATAGTCATAATAGACTCCCTGATGTGTTGTATCCCCTCAAGAATCCTAAATGCTTGTGTGCAGAAATCCTTTGAATATCAAATGATCTTATTATGATTAGAATAACATGAATGAAGCATAAAACATCATTTAACTAATTTGATATTGTGAATTGTGAATTTCATAGTGAGATTAAACAAGTTAATTATGATAGTGGCAGAAACTGGTATCAGTGCCCAAGGTTTTGGTCAATCTTGCAAAATTGAGAGTTTGCCTAAAAGAGGGGGAAATGGTTTGACTACATTTTGGCTTAATGTGGCCTCCATTTGTAATGAATGGTAGCCTAACTTAATAGGTAAACATACTACAACCTAACTTGAGAGTAATAAGCAACTGAGTCTCAGTCAATTGTAGCAGCTGAGCTTTCAGCCAATCACAGGCTGCAAAATTGTCAGACATGTTCACCTAAAGTAAGTGCTAAGCTATGACAAACCAGGCTACTTCTATATGCCACTTCCTTTTTATTTCCTTTTGTTAAAAACAAATTTTTAAAATTTTACTTTAAGTTTTGGGATATAAGCTCAAAATGTACAGGTTACAGAGGCACACATGTGCCATGGTGGTTTGCTGCACCTATTAACCCATCATCTAGGTTTTAAGCCCCACATGCATTAGGTATTTGTCCTATTGCTCTACCTCCCCATGCCTCCCACTTCCTGACAGGCCCAAGTGTGTGTTGTTTCCCTCCCTGTGTCCATTTGTTCTCATCAACCCAAATGCTCATCAATGATAGACTGGATAAGGAAAATGTGGCACATATACCCCATGGAATACTCTGCATCCATTAAAAAAAAAAGAGAGAGATCATGTCCTTTGCAGGAACATGGATGAAGCTGGAAGCCATCATTCTCAGCAAACAAACACAGGAATAGAAAACCAAACACTGCATGTTCTTACTCATAAGTGGGAATTGAACAATGAGCCACTTCCTTTTTCTTACTATAAATACTGCCAGTCCACTTTGCTGAGTGGAACTCTCTAGACCTTTACCGATTTAGTGTGCTATCAAACTCATTGATCATTTCTTTGCTCGTATAAATGCTGTTAAATGTAATTTGTCTAAAGCATTTCATTTAACACCTGCCTGCATAGGGCAGGCTGTGAGATCCATTATTTTCACTGCCATCATTGCAAGTACATGACTTAATTTGGAGCATAGGTGACCAATAGTCAGGAACAATCCTGCTCAAAGTTATGATGTCAGATATGGGTACACGTGGAGAACCAAAAAGTCTTTATTTTGAGGTTGTGGTTGAGACAAGGAGTTCCTGGCCAGTTTTTCAGATGTGCGCACAAAATACCAGCATGAACTGAAAGGATACACTTAAAAATGGTCTGAATTTTTAATGTATTCTCCTACCAACATATAGATCAACAGAAGGAGTAAATCTTGCACTGTGTTGGTTGAGCATACCCTCTATACAGTCATTGAATGACATTGGAAGCACAGCAATGACCTCTAAGAAGCCAGGTCTAAAAATAAAAACAAGAATGTATCTATAAATTGAGCAGAGATAGTATTAGTGGCTGTACACCACAGTGGAAACAGATGTCAAAGGATTAATCTAGGCAAGTTATAAAACAAAAAAAGAAAATATACTAAAAAGCAAAAAAGGAAAACAAAAACAATCTTTATGAGAAATGATTAGAAACTGGAATTCCAAGAGTATAATGTTTAAAATATCTAGTTTTCAACAAAACCAAGAAGAGATACAAAACAAAAATGAAAACAGAAAAGTGTGACCAATATAAAAAGAAAAAAAGTCAATTAAAAATAGTTTTCACACTGTCATGAGAAAGTAGAAAAAGTCAATATAAACTATATTTTAATGTTTTATTTAAAAATGTTAGATTTAGTAGAAAAAGAGCTTAAAAGGCTGTTTTAAACATGTTCAAAGAAATAAGAGAATCATGCTTAAAGGATTAAAGAAAAGCAGGATAACAATAAATGAACAGAGATTCACAAGTTGTAGATAAATATTATGTAAAAGAAAAAATGAAACTGCCAGATTTTAAAATTGCAATAACCAAAATAAAATATTCGCTTGAGCAATTCAATGCAGCTTTGATTTGGGGAAAGAAAGCAGTAAAATTATCCAGTCAAAAGGAATAAAAGAAAACTATTAAAGAATAATAAACAGAGTCTCAGAGATCTATGAGATAACATCCAATTTGCCAACACATGTATACTAAGATAAGAATGAAAAAATATTTGAGAAATAATTAAAACTTTCCAAAGTTCATGGAAGGATCAATTTACATATCCATAAACATTAAGAAACCCAGGTAGATTATACACAAAGACATGTACACATAGATATATCACAATCATTCTGTTGAAATCCAAAGACTAAGAGAAAACCTTGAAAGCAGAAAAAAAAAAAAAGTAGCCTTAATAATCTTACAGCATACAGGTGAGCATCAGTATGATTAGTGCCTGACTTCTCGTCAGTAACAATAGAGGCCAAAAGGCAGTGACATGACATAATCAAAGTGCTGAAAGAAAAAAATCTGTGCATGTTTGATCACCCCTACTGTACATGTTCTAATCCTTGACCCTCATGTGTAATGCTACATGGCAAAACAGAACTAAAAGTACAAACAAAATGAAGTTCATCAACTGGCCTTAAAATAGTGGAATTATCTTGGATAAAAACAATATAAACAGTGAGCTCATAGAATCACAAGGGTCCTTAAAAGTGGAAAAGATGACAGAAATGAAGGTTAGAACAATGTGGTCTCAGAAAAAGTTACTTGACAGTTTTGGCTTCAAAGATGGAGAAAGGGGACCATGAGCCAAGGGTGTGATGTTTCCCTCCCTGTATCCATGTGTTCTCATTGTTCAACACCCACTTATGAGTGAGAACATGATGTTTGGTTTTCTGCTCTTTTGTTAGTTTGTTGAGAATACATGTCCCTGCAAAGGACATGAGCTCATCCTTTTTTATGGCTGCATAGTATTCAATGGTGTATACGTGCCATGTTTTCCATATCCAGTCTATGGGCACTTGAATTGGTTCCAAGTCTTTGCTATTGTGAACAGTGCTGCAGTAAACATACATGTGCATGTGTCTTTATAATAGAATGATTTATAATCCTTTGAGTATATACCCAGTAATGGGATTGCTGGGTCAAATGGTATATCTAGTTGTAGATCCTTGAGGAATCACCACACTGTCTTCCACAATGGTTGAATTGATTTACACTCGCACAACAGTGTAAAAGTGTTCCTATTTCTCCACATCCTTTCCAGCATCTGTTGTCTCCTGGTATTTTAATGATTGCCATTCTAACTGGCTTGAGGTAGTATGTCAATGTGGTTTTGATTTGCATCTCTCTAATACCAGTGATGATGAGCTTTTTTTCATGTTTGTTGGCTGCATAAATGTCTCCTTTTGAAAAGTGCCTGTTCATATCCTTTGCCCACTTTTTGATGGGATTGTTTGTTTTCTTCTTGTAAATTTTTTAAGTTCTCTGCAGATTCTGGATATTAGCCTTTTGTCAGGTGGGTAGATTGCAACAATTCTTTTTCATTGTGTTGGTTGCCAGTTCACTCTATTGATAGTTTCTTTTGCTGTGCAGAAGCTCTTTAGTTTAATTAGATCCTATTTGTCTATTTTGGCCTTTGGTGCTATTTCTTTTGGTGTTTTAGTCATGAAGTCCTTGCCCATCCCTATGTCCTGAATAGTATTGCCTAGATTTTCTTCTAAACTTTTTATGGTGTTAGATCTCGTGTTTAAATCCATCTAGAGTTATTTTTTGTAAAAAGTGTAAGGAATTGAACGAGTTTCACCTTTCTGTACATGGCTAGCCAGTTTTCCCAACACCATTTATTAAATAGGGAATCCTTTCCCCATTGCTTGTTTTTGTCAGGTTTGTCAAAGATCAGATGGTTGTAGTTGTGTGGCATTTTTTCTGAGGCCTCTATTCTGTTCCACTGGTCTATTTCTCTGTTTTGGTACCAGTACCATGCTGTTTTAATTACAGAAGCCTTGTAATATAGTTTGAAGTCAGGTAGCATGATGCCTCTAGCTTTTTATTATTTTTTTTTCTTTCTTTTCCCCTTAGGATTGTCTTGGCTATTCGGGTTCTTTTTTGGTTCCATATGAAGTTTAAGGTGTTTTTTTCCAATTCTGTGAAGAAAGTCCTTGGTAGCTTGATGGGGATAGCATTGAATCTATAAATTACTTTGGTCAGTATGGCCATTTTCATGATATTGATTCTTCCTAACCATGAGCATGGAATGTTCTTCCATCTGTTTGTGTCCTCTCTTATTTCTTTGAGCAGTGGTTTGTAGTTCTCCTTGAAGAGGTCTTTCACATCCCTTTTTAGTTGTATTCCTAGGTATTTTATTCTCTTTCTAGCAATTGTGAATGGCAGTTCACTCATGATTTGGCTGTTTGTTTCTTACTGGTGTATAGGAATGCTTGCGATTTTTGCACATTGATTTTGTATTCTGAGACTTTGCTAAAGAAGCTTATCAGCTTAAGGAGATTTTGGACTGAGAAGATGTGGTTTTCTAAATATACAATCATGTCATCTACAAACAGGGACAATGTGACATCCTCTCTTCCTATTTGAATACACTTTCTTTGTTTTGCCTGATGGCCCTTGCCAGAACTTCCAATACTATGTTGAATAGGAGTGGTAAGAGAGGGCATCCTTGTCTTCTGCCAGTTTTCAAAGGGAATGCTTCCAGTTTTTGCCCATTCAGTATGATATTGGCTGTGGGTTTGTCATAAATAGCTCTTATTATTTTGAGATATGACCCATCAATACCTAGTTTATTAAGAGTTTTCAGCATAAAGGGCTGTTGAATTTTGTGGAAGTCCTTTTCTGCTTCTGTTGAGATAGTCATGTGGTTTTTGTCTTTGGTTCTGTTATGTGATGGATTATGCTTACAGATTTGCATATGTTGAACCAGCCTTGAATCCCAGGGATAAAGCCGACTTGATCATGATGGATAAGCTTTATGATGTGCTAATGGAAGTGGAGTCTTTAGGAGGTGATTATGTCATGAGGGTAGAATCCTTCTAAATGGGACTAGTGCCCTTATAAAGGAGACCCCAGGCCAGCAAGGTGGCTCATGCCTGTAATCCCAACATTTTGGGAGGCTGAGGCCAGCAGGCAGATCATGAGGTCAAGAGATTGAGACCATCCTGACCAACATTGTGAAACCCTCTCCTAAAAATACAAAAATCATCTGGACCTGGTGGCATGTGCTTGTAGTCTTAGCTACTCTGGAGCCTGAGGCAGGTGAGTTGCTTGAACCCAGGAGGCAGAGGTTGCAGTGAGCTGACATCATGCCACTGCACTCCAGCCTGGGTAACAGAGTGAGATCCTGTCTCCAAAAATATAAATGTATATATATTTACATATATATAAAAAATATATTATACATATATAATATTTAATATATATTATATATATTTATGTATAATATATATAATATATATAAAATATATAATATATATAATATATATTATATATATATGTAATATGAAAGAGCTAGAGAGCTCTTTCAGCCCTACTGCCATGTGATGACACAGTGAGAAGATGAAGGTTGTTTATGAACCAGCTAGTGAGCCCTCACCAGACACCAAATAGGCCAGTGTTTTTACTTTAGACTTATCAGCTTCCAGAATTGTAAGAACTAAGTATTTATTGTTGTTTTCCACTCTGATATATTTTTTTAATTTAATTTTTTTATTGCATTTTAAGTTTTGGGGTACATGTGAAGAACATGCAAGATTGTTACTGCCATGTGTGTACCACTCTGATATTTTTGTTATAGCAGCCTAAATAAACTCAGGCAATCTGTCAATCAAGACCTCATTCCTCAGCAAAAATGTCCTTCAGTAATGATACCAATTTAATAAAGGGTGATGGAACAATTGGATATCTATATGAAAAAAACCTTATACAAAAATTAACTCAGAATGAATCATAGACTTAAAAGTAAATGATATTACTTTTAAAAGATACTATAGGAGAAAATCTTCAACCCTTTATCTAAAAGCATGGCCCATAAAAATAAATACATTGAATCTTATCAAAATTCAATACTTTTGTGTTCAAAAGACACTGCTAATAAAAATTTAGGAATAGACTGGGAAAAATATTTGTGAAATTCGTATCTGATAAAATATTCACATTCAGAATATACAAAGAAACTTACACCTCAAAGTAAGTTTCAAGAAATTTCAAAATACAAAACAGCCCAATCAAAAAATGGGCAGTGGATTTGTATAGACATATCACCAAAGCAGATAGATGAGTAGCTAATGGGCTTTGAAAAGGTGCTGATCTTTATTTGTCATTGGGAAAGTGCAAATGGGAACCATACCAGACTACTATTTTGTACCCGCTTGAATGACGTTAATTAAAAAACAAAGTTATCACAACTATTTGTGGAGACGTGGAGAAGTGAAAATTCTCATGCACTTCTGGCAGAAAAGTGGACAGACATGAACACTTTAGAAATTTGTTTGACATTTTTCATAGAAAGCTAAAAATAAATTTATTATGTAACCCAGTAGTGTCACTCTTGGATATGTTTAGTCAGGAGAAATTAAAATATACATCCACATAAAGATTTGGATATAAATGTTCTCAATAGCGTTGTTCATGGTGAGCCGGGATCCCAATCCTAGCTGTCATTGACTGGTGGGCTGATGGACAGAGCGTGGCGTATCTCTGCAGTACTAATGCTCAGCAAAGTGCAAAACAAATGACTGCTGTGTGTACAACACAGAGAAACCGCACAAGCATTGTGCCTGGGGAAGGAGACCCACATAGGAGGACCATTGTACAATACCATTTTTACAAAATGTGGAGATGAATTTCTATGGAGATGGAGAGTGGATTAGTGTTTAGCTTGGGTTGAGAAGTGAGATAATTAAAGGACACAATAGATCTTATTGGGGTGATGAGAATGTTCAAAATTGTTTTATGGTAATAGCTGCATAACAATATAGATTTACCATAAAATACTTTAAGTTGTGCAATTGTAATGACTGAATTATATGATAAGCAAAATACACCTCCATAATTTTTTTTTAATGAAGGCAAATGAAGATATTACCAGAAAAACAGAACTGGAAGAATCTGTTACTAGGGACACACCTTAAAAAATGTACTAAAGATCTTCAGATTGAAAGGGAACAATTCTAGTTGGTGACTAAAACATGCAGAGGGAAATGAAGACTACCCACAATAGTAAACTTGGATGCAAATATAAAAACTGTATACATGTATTATTTATTTTTTTCTTTAAACTACTTTAAAAACATGAGTTTGCATAAAACAATTATGGCAATGTGTTACTGGACTTACTTATTTATTTATTTTGAGACAAGGCCTCATTCTGTAGTGCAATATCAGGTCATTACAACCTAGAACTCCTGGGCTTAATCAATCCTTCTGCATCAACCTCCCTAGATGCTGGGACTACAGATATGTGTCACCATGCCCAGCTTACTTTTTTACTTTTGCAGAGAAACACTTTTAGTTAAGATGAGAATTTTCAAACTGTTTTCTGCAGATGGCTGCAAGTGTACATGAGTGGCTCAGAGCCACAGTTAGCATTGAGAAGTTTCACATAGATGGGACACTGAAGCCACAACTGAGCCAACTGAGCCCACTGAGCATAACTTAATCCAGAAATAATCTATTCTTACCAGATTTTATGTTGGGAAATTTTTAATCACCGTGTATCATAGTATCACTATGTTGCCCAGGATGGTCTTGAAATTTTGGCCATAAGCGATCCTCCTACCTTGACCTCCCGAAGTGCTGGAATTATAGACATAAGTCACTGCACCCCGCCTGGACTTATAAATAGATGTTATATATGTAACAATAATAGCACATAGAATAGAGGAGGGAATGGTTCTGCAGTTTTATATTTTAGTGAAATTGATGTAGTATTATTCTGAAGTAGATTATGATAAATTAAGATGCACATTTAATCCTTACTGAGAAATAATTTGGAGACATATAGTTAACATATGAGCAAAAAAATGACCAAATGAATGAAAATGAACACTATGAAATGTGCACTTAGAAGGAAACAAAGCAGTCAAGGAGGAGTAATGGAACACAAAGACAGGAAAATTAGTGCCTTAAACATATGCAAATAAAAGCCCATCGCAGTGCTATACCAGCCGAACCAAAGTCATCTTCAAGTCTAATACAGTTTAAGAAAAGCTTGGGTTAGGATCCTAACTCCATCACTTTCTAGCTGCATTACCTTAGGCAAACTACATATTTTCCCCGTTTGTTAAATAGGGATGAAAATACCTACTTTATGGAACCATTGATATGATTATATGTAATTAAAATTTAAAGAGCATGTAAAATGTTAACACTCTGCCTAATATTTTATAGATTCTTATTAAGCAGAAGCTACAATGATCATGTTCATTCATACAATCAACATGATCACTGTAGCTTCTGCTTAATAAGAATCTATAAAGTTCTGCAATGATGAATGCCACTATTGGTGGTTATTTTGTTGTTATTGTATTATTGTTGTTATTTTACAGTCAAATTCCTGATTTACTATTCCTAAAGGCATCTGTCCCAAAAGAGAGGAAGGGGAAAGAGTTAACCTGCTGTGTTTGATTCTGTGTTGGCATGAATAAGACCCCCAGTTCTTCATATTCTAAATGCTTCTCACCATTCCACAGCAGTTTTTGAGTATGCGACATTAATATTTTGTAAGATGTGGGGGGTTGTTTCAAATATGTGCTCTATACCTATAATAATGTTTTCTGTTGTGACTCTGATCCTTCACTGACTGCATGTGACTCTAGGAGGTATCGCAAAATCTCTTATTCCATAAGAATTTGAAAGGGGTACCAACTATTCTACAAAAGGTATTAGTTTATAAAGACCTTCATTATAATTCTTATATTCATAAACAATCAAAGTAATAGACAAGATTCTATAAACTGTATTCTCCCAGAAAGCATAAACTTACTCGTGGTTAAAATATGATTAAGTGCTTAACAAACACCTGTTTTATTTAGAAATAAAAAATGCATATACATCCACCACTTGTTTGTAGAACATATTTATTTATCTAGTGGAATTGCCAACTGCGGGGAAATTGCATCTAAATACCACTTAACAAATATCTTTGTTCTTTAAATTTCCATAACAAAGATGTTAATGACAGTTTGTTCATTACAAAACCTTGCAGCTGAATTGTCTGGGCAATAAAAGGGAAATGGCATGGATCATGAAAAGGATCACGTCACAATGACCAAACTGAAAGCCCTTGACAGTTTACCACTCTGATGTCCAGATGTCATATAGTCTTCTGGGTCCTGGATGCCTCCAGCAAAGGGTGTCAGTAAAACATTCTAAAGTTCATAGTGGATGGCTTGTCAGGTGGGCAGTCATCACAGACAACCAAGCTGCTCTATATGAAGACTGACACATCTACTAAGTGCAGTAGGCGTTTTTCTGGATGTGGTGATAATCAGTTAGTTAAACATTATTATTAATTAAATCGTCTTCTCTTCAGTTGTTTCTCTAGTACAAAATTTCACACTGTAAAATAATCGTGACATTTTCTTTGTTATGACCATATGCCAAAACCCTTTATTTACCAGATAATTCAGCTGTGAGGAACTGCTATAAATTTACTATCATTAAGATTCCTCTTAATGACATACAAATGGTCCCAAATGTGGCTGATCTCCAGAATCATCAGTGGAGTTTTTGAAAATACCAAATCCTGGTATTTTCAGATACTTTGAAAAGCAGTATTTTCACTGCTTCAGACATGCTTAATGCCTTTGGAGAGGCTCTCAGGAAAAGGTATTTTATGATGATCAATAGAATTTGTCAAAATATGCTACAGATTAAAAAAAAACCCTCTATAGCCTATAATTTTGATATGCTGTTTCATTGATAATTAGAAGAAAGTTCCTAAGATTTTGCTTCTTAGCAGAGCCCTGACAGTGTACTTGTTTGGAATAATTCAGGGAGAAAAGTTGGGCAGAGCAGGTAAAAGACCCTTAACGTGAATAAATTTGAGCCTCCCACTTATACAGACATTTCAGAAGTGTTAATTAACTCAGTAATGATTATTGGGCCTCAACATCCACATTGTTGGTGGCAGGTGTCCATTCTACACAGGGGATCAAACTTAACTTTTAGTTGCCTGTTAGAACAAGATTTTTTATTTTTATTTTATTTTTTTAGACAGAGTCTTGCTGTGTCGCCAGGTTGGAGTTCAGTGGTGCAATCTCAGCTCACTGCAACCTCCGCCTCCTGTGTTCAAGTGATTCTTCCGCCTCAGCCTCCCGAGTAGCTGGGACCAGAGGCATGTGCCACAATGCCTGGCTAATTTTTGTATTTTTAGTAGAGATGGGGGTTTCACCATGTTGGCCAGGATGGTCTGGATCTCTGGACCTCGCGATCTGCCCCTGTCGGCCTCCCAAAGTGCTGAGATTACAGGCGTGAGCCACTGCGCCTGGCCTAGAACAAGATTTTTAAAACTGTTTTCTGCAGATGGCTGTGAGTCTACATGAGTGCCTCAGAGCCACAGCTAACTTTGAGAAGTGTCACATAGACTGGACACTGAAGCCACAACTGAGCCCACTGCCCACAATTTAATCCAGAGATTATCTATTCTTACCAGATTTTGTGTTGGGAAATTTTAAAAAATTAGTATTTGAAAACAGTGTTCTAGAGCAATTCGCCTCCAGAGTCTTTACTTAAGCGTATATTCCTACCGGACTTAAAAATACTGGAAAGCTCCAGAACCTAAGCTTTATGTCATTCAGTTTGTCTAGCTACACTTCCTTGGGTCATCTTAACCATTCTCTGGCTTAAATAATATTATGTATTTAGTCTTAATAAGTTGATGACTTACAAATTTATATGAGTAATGCAGGCCACTTCACTGAGCACCAGGTCACCCTACTGCCTACTCATAATCTTCTCTTGGATGGCTAATGTGTTAGTCAGGATTCACTAGAGGGACAGAACTAAGGGGTTAAATGTATATATGGAGGGGAGTTTATTAAGCAGTATTGACTCACACGATCACAAAGTGAAGTCCCGCAATAGGCCAGCTGCGAGTTGAGGAACAAGGAAGCCAGTCTGAGTCCCAAAACTTCAAAATTAAGGAAGCCGACAGTGAAGACTTTAGTCTGTGGCTGAAGGCCTGACAGTCCCTGGCAAATTACTGGTGTAAGTCCAAGAGTCCAGTAGCTGAAGAACTTGGAGTCTGATATTCAAGGGCAGGAAGCATCCAGCAGAAAGAAAGATGAAGACTGAAAGACAGGAAGTCTGCTCATTCAACTTTCTTCTACCTGATTTATTCTAGCCACACTGGCAGCTGGTAAGATGGTGCTCAACCAGATTGAGGGTGGGTGCCTCTCCAAGTCCACTGACTCAAATGTTCATCTCCTTTGGCAACACCCTTACAGACACACCTAGGATTAATACTTTGCATCCTTCAGTCCAATCAAGTTGAGACTCAATATTAACCATCACAGCAAATAACAGCCTCACAATATCTTTAACTTTCTCCATCTTATCTAACACATCCAAAGAGAGCAGCTCTTCTCCACAGAGTAGCTCAAGTAGCATTTCAAAAGGGAAACCAAATTGTGTCATTGCTCTACTTGAAACTTTCTAATATCATAACACTTTAGAATAAGTTCAAACTCTAGTTAAAATCAACAGACATGTAAGGTATGCACGAATCCTTCCTGCAGGGGTGTTTTGCTGGTCAATATGCTATTGTTTCTTGGCTTTAGACCCATTCTTCTATATTCTGCCTTATAAAGTTGGGGTTCAAACTATGCTAATTACATTACTGTTTTGCTGGCTGGACTGGTAGTTTAGTGGAGTAGTCATTTAAAACATCATTATGACACAAGTTGGGAAACAGTACTTTGAAACAATGGTTTCTGTCATCTGCAGTGCAATTTACAAATTTCCTAGAGCACTCGTTTTCAGATTGCTTTCTGAAGATGTCTTCGTGTCTGTGTAGGCACCTCAGAAGCTACGAAAATGGTAAAGAGAGTAACTAACAGATGGGGCTTTATGAGTCTACAGAGAAGATTTTTTCTTACCTTAAAAGTGACCAATTTATTTCTGCCATAGCCAGAATATGAGGTTCTGGAAATCAAGAAAGGGAAATGGAAAGGTTGACCCTCATTAATTTCCCTAACAACCCATTCACAGAATTTTTTGGTTTATGTTTCATAGCTTTGAAAGCTGCTGATTTTCAGGTCCTACTTGCCAAGAGAATAGTATTTTCAAGGAACCCAACAGTCATTGCACTGAATTGGAAGTTGAGACTGCTTCCTAGCCATTTGCTTTTCCTCATGACATTGAGCCAATATATAAAGGAGAGGGTTAATATAATGGTGGAGGTGATTGATCCTAATTATCAAGGAGAAATTGGGCTGCTGTTAAATAATGTGAAATAGAATAGTGGACCTAAGTATTCTCTGCGGTGGGTGCCTTTTGCCACTTCTTGTCTTGTAGCCATCATTAAAGGCACAATCATTTTGGAGTCAGGCCATTCAGAAATGAAGGTTTGAGTCACTCTAAAAGATAAAGAATCTTATGGAGTGACTCAGGAAAAGCTGAGGTCTCCACCGAGGTAAAGAAATCATAGAATAGGTAGTGCAGATGGAAGTGGGAAGTAGAAATTGAAATTATTCATCTCAGTTATAGACTCATGATTAGATATAGGAATAAAGGCAGTATCAGTTATGAATAGTTTCTTCTGTTATTATGTGTGTACTTTTGTTCTAATTAATGAATATGATATTTCTTTTCTCCCCTTCTGCCATTTAGTATCGTAAACAGAGTTGTTCTAGTGGTTAACATTATAATTTTGTGTTTAGTTTTAGAACATTCAGGTGGGACTGCTACTGAATTTGGGGAATAATTCACACCTTCCAGACACATGCTCTGTGACTATCATCTAACAATGAGTGAAGTGACCTGGGACTTTGGGTCTCCCCACTTAGGAGGAGAGGGTATATCTTAATGTGTTCAAAGAATAATTATTAGGAGAAATTGTTCACTGAAAGTATAAATTTGTTGCTGTCATACGAAACTTTGGATATATTTAGTTGGGATACTAGCCAAAGAGGTGGCCTTCACTGCTGACCAAGCCATTGTCTCGGTTGTACACCCACCTTCCCTCAGTTGGGTGCTCCTGAAGCAGACATTGAGACTGAATGTAACAAGCAGGTTATATTAGAAACACTGACAGAAGGAAGGGTGGGAGGCAGGACTGGTACAAGGGAGAAGTTGAGCTGCAATAATTGTAACACAGAAATAATGAAACTCCGCTTAGTGCCCTGTGGAGTTCTAGGTTGTATAGCGCTCATCACAGTTGTCTGATAGTCAGCCGAAATGGTGAGGCCTTTATAAGCCGGTGAACAGTCATTAGTTATGAGCTATCTAGCAATGGCCATGTTCTTGAATGAAGGAGCTTTCAGCAGCCAAGTTCAGTTCTGAAGGAACTACAGATAAGACTGCTCATAACACTCACAACTGCTGGTCTGAGGAGTGTGGCCACATCATCCTCTATTACCTTTATACTCAGTTTGTGAAGCTGGGGCTAGAAAATCACGTTTTTCCTTGTCATATGAATATTCCATTACGTTCTAATGAAAAAGAGTACTAGAGGGAGACTATAAGAGAGAAGGAACTTAAGGCTTTCTTATTGTGCTTGCTGTTTTCAGCAAATTTAGCACCATCTAGCCAAACTTTGCCTCAGGAAATCCAGCTGTGTCGTGGTATAGACTAATTCCTAGTTTTATGATATGAAGCAGAGAAATGCTAATAATTTCAGTCTAGCTGCTAGCAATTATTAATCATAAAAAGGGTAGTAACAAAGTTTCAGTAAAAGCTTATAAAGCTCTTTCAAAATGTTTAATACTAATCATGTGTAAAACAATAAGATACAGACCTAAGTCACTGAATATTTCAAATCAAAATAAATCCTTAGACACATTAGATCACTTTATTCATTTTTGTTTAAAAGACAACTATATTATTCCTCCTTGATTTTTGTCCCAGAATGAAATACAATAAAAGCATAACGTTAAACGTACGTGAGATTTGAGTTAATTTTCTCGTAAAAGCTTAATTAATTTAACTTCAAATTTTCCCTAAAATTTGAAGTTTAGTGGTCAGCTATGTTATTAGTCAGATAAGTTTAGTGGTCAGATATGTTATTATTACTTCCATTAAGTGTAACCTATATTACTTGTTGATTACCTCTAATATTTCAAAAATAAACGAGTCTTATAAATTGTTTTATGCTGGCATTAACAACACGGTTTGCTTTAAATTAATTTATAAAATACAGAAATAATCTGATAATGAAGGAAAGATATGTGCTTACCTCCAAGAACAATTAATAATTACACTGAATTAAATTTGCGGTTTATTTAATATATTTAATTATCAATCAACCAATTAATTTCCTGTGGCATAAAATTATCAAACTCTGTGATAAGCGGTGAAGGACATTTCTATTTCATTATGTACTATTTTCTATGCCACTTTGTTCAGAGAACTGCTGCTGTATCTATAATTCTCAAGTTACTAGGTCATAATTATGCAAACCAGAACAAATTCTTTAAATAATATGCTGTTCCTGCTGATCTCTCTAATTTTGTTAAAAGAATCATATGGCAAAGCAGAGATACTTCAATTTAGACAGCAAAGAAGTAAAATGCTCAGAATAATTTCTCACTTGAGCACTATGGAGGACAGCCTTTCAGGTGGTCCACGAGTCCTACCTTCCAGTAGCCATACTTTTTGTAATGCCTTCCCCTTGCATGTGGTTGGGTCCTTTGACTTGTTTATAGACAGAAGATTGTGGCAAAGGTAATGGCAGAGGTGTGATTAAGTATGCTTGAATACATATAGTGCTTATCTTGCTAGAGTTTTCGCTCTCTCTCTCTTTCTGTCTTTCCCCACTCTTTGCTGGCTTTGAAGAAGCAAGCTTGCATAAATCCTATAAATAGCCACAAGGAAATAAATTCTACAAATATCCAGAGGGAACTGGGAAACAGATCTTTCCCCAGTTGAGCCTGTAATGAAATCTCAGCCTGGCTGGCACTTTGATTCCAGCCTTCACAAGCACAGGAGCCATTAGATACAGATTAGTTATACTTAGACTCTTGGTCCACAGAAACTGTGAGATAATAAATATGTGTCGTTTTAAGTCACTAAGTTTGTGGTAATTTGTTATCTAGCATAGAAATAATACAAGCATTATGTAAGTGATCTTAATAGATTATGTCTTGCAGCTTCTCACAAGTTTAACACATCCTCAGGGGCATTTACAGATGATGACTCTACAAACTGATATTTAAATCAGTACTTTTTGCAATAGGTTAAGCAGAGACATCACAACTCATTTAACTAAAGACTCTAAATTTGAATTTTTCGAATTCTAGTAATATTTAAAAATAAGTCAATTTATTAATAGTCTCACTGGTGGAATCTAGAATTATTATACAGTAAATTTGAATGATAGCAATTGACTTTAGAAACATGAGTATCTGGGACGATAGCCAGATATTATATTGAGTGTTTTCACAACTTTTAAAAAAATTATTTTACATAGGCTCAGTACCAATGAGTCTGCCTTTCTGCCAGAATATAAATGGGCAAAACAACTCTGCACCCAAGGCCATATTAGCTATGTTATATTTAAAAATATATCTTATTTAATAGGGTATAATTGCCCTGCTGTTGAGAAACAGGTGTCATACTTCAAATGTGGAAATGATGACTATGAAATGATAGTCTGTTAGTATCACAATGCTTATGAAGTCATAGCATTTTTGGGGATAAATTCCATGAACTTAGAGAAAAGAGGAATACTTGCACATGATTGGTACTGCAGACAAAATGTCATGGAGATAAATTTTCTGTTCTTGTTTCTCATCTCCAGATTTTGATGCCTTACTAAAGAGAGGTAAAATAAAATTCTGAAACATTCCAGGCCAAAGAGCAAGCAACCTGTGCTTCTTATGTTTATCTTCAGATCGTAGTTAACATTATTTCCTTAGCATTTGTACAGCTCTAGATGACTTTTGATCAACCCCACAAGGAAGTTTGAATGTATTTTTAACACTTTTTCATAAGCCTAAGTAGATATTTCAAAATATAAACAATATAAGTGCTCAACTTCATAGATTCACCATAAATAGTGTCATTTAAAGTTATTTGACTCGGAATTTCTCTGGAAAGTCTTTCTTAAAATTGGAAACTTAAAGAAATACAATTATTGAATATACAAATCTTGCTTTTAATAATGGTTGCTGTTTCATTGTAATTTAGTAAGCTTTTTACTAAGCAACACATTTGATGCATTTCTTTTTTTTTTTTAAATTATTATACTTTTAAGTTCTGGAGCACATGTTGAGATCAATTTGGTCTGTTGCATCCATCACCCAGTCACCTGCATTAGATATTTTTCCTAATGCTATCCCTCCCCTATCCCCTAACCCCCTGCTGTCCCTCACCTAGCCTCCCAACCCCCAACAGGCCCTAGTGTGTGATGTTCCTCTCGCCGTGTCCATGTGTTCTCATTGCTCAATGCCCACTTATGAGTTAGAACATGCAGTGTTTGGTTTTCTGTTCTTATGTCAGTTTGCTGAGAATAATGCTTTCCAGCTTTGTCCGTTCCCTGCAGAGGACATGAACTCATTCTTTTTTATGGCTGCATAGTATTCCATGGTGTATATGTGCTATATTTTCTTTATCCAGTCTATCATAGATGGGCATTTGGGTTGGTTCCAAGTCTTTGCTATTGTGAACAATGTTGCATTAAACATATGTGTGCATGTGTCTTTATAATAGGATAATTATAATCCTTTGAGTATATACCCAGTAATAGGATTTCTGGGTCAAATGGTATTTCTAGTTGTAGATCCTTGAGAAATCACCACATTGTCTTCCACAATGGTTACACTAATTTACACTACCACCAACAGTGTAAAGGTGTTCCTATTTCTCCACATCCTCTCCAGCATCTGTTGTTTCCTGATGATTTTTTTTTATTTTTATTTTTTTTTAACTTTTTTTTTTTTTATTGCATTTTAGGTTTTGGGGTACATGTGAAGAACATGCAAGATTGTTGCATAGGTACACACATGGCAGTGTGATTTGTTGCCTTCCTCCCTTTCACCTATATCTGGCATTTCTCCCCATGCTATCTCTCCTCAACTCCCCACCCCCTCATCCCTCCCCCATTTCCCCCCAACAGACCCCACTGTGTAGTGCTTCCCTCCCTGTGTCCATGTGTTCTCATTGTTCAACACCCACCTATGAGTGAGAACATGCGGTGTTTGATTTTCTGCTCTTGTGTCAGTTTGCTGAGAATGATGGTTTCCAGGTTCATCCATGTCCCTACAAAGGACATGAAATCATTGTTTTTGATGGCTGCATAGTATTCCATGGTGTATATGTACCACATTTTCCCTGTCCAGTCTATCATTGATGGGCATTTGGGTTGGTTCCAGGTCTTTGCTATTGTAAACTGTGCTGCAATGAACATTCGTGTGCATGTGTCCTTATAGTAAAATGATTTATAATCCTTTGGAAATGTTTCCTGATGTTTTAATGATCCCAATTCTAACTGGCATGCAATGGTATCTCAATGTGGTTTTGATTTGCATTTCTCTAATAACCAATGATAATGAGCTTTTTTCATATGTTTGTTGGCTGCAATAATGTTTTCTTTTGAGAAGTGTCAGTTTATATACTTTGCCCACTTTTTCATGGGGTCATTTTTTTTTTGTTGTAAATTTATTAGAGTTCTTTGTAGATTCTGGATAGTAACACTTTGTCAGATGGGTATATTGTAAAAAAATTTTTCCCGTTGGAGGCATTTCTTAACACAGAATTGTAATCAGAATGATCAACAGTGGGAAATGGAGAAAAGAGTTATATTACATGTTTGATAACATTCTGAAAGATACTGAAGAGGTGTTAGTTGGTCTTTGTTTGATATATATCTCTATTAACTGACCTTCCTTTGATACATTTGGCATTTCCGGGCTTATTGACTCTGTTATAGGGTGGGAACTTGGGTTTTGTTCTTCTGAGTAATGTCTAAAATCAAGAAGCTTATTATGTACTTCTCAACCATTTACTCATAGTTTCCGATTCCTTTCAACTCTGTATGTCAGAGCTTATAAGGAAGGTATTTTTGTTGTTTAAATTTTTATCGGGGGGTGGTATCTGTAAATTAAAAGAGATCACCAAATATTATAAATAAATTTTCCAGATATCTGAACATAACAAGGTTAAGTATTTGCTTTTCAAGAAAATATTTCCATTTTTAATGTAAAATTTATTTATATTTTTATGTAAAATTTTTATGGGTACATAGCAGGTATATATACTTTTGGGGTCAAGACAGAATTTTAAAAAATGACATGGAAGTTTCAACAAAAAACATTGACATCAAAACACGTAAGCAGAAACCAAGTTTTTCTTTGTAAACTTAAAGAAATGAATGATCTCCTAGGATATCTGAGGGAAAAATAATAGTGAACATAAACATTCATATCTAGGTAAGCAACTAATTCATGGTAAAATTCAGTGGAAAATTATCAGATATCCAGCAGTTTTTCTACGTATGTCCTTTGTTGGAAATGTATTACTTACTTAAAGAAATACTCTAGCCAACCAAAAATTCTAAAAAAAAATTACCACAAATAGGAAATTTTATTTTAAAAAATTGAAGTGATAAACCAGGAAAACAGAGTGTTAAGTCTGACTTCTATTACTAATATGATTGTTTAAATGTTAAAATATAAAACAATTCCTTACAAAATAATTCATGTAAAGTGAAATTATTCCAGGGCTAAATTGAGTAATAGCTTATATTTATAAAATTCAGAAATTCTGTGGGGAAATGTGGCAAAAACATCTTGATGAAAGTTAACTAAAAATACGTAATTTATTCTTATCAAAATAAAGATGAAATAAACATGATAAAAATAAAATTCAAAACAAGTAAGGTAAATCCTAAATATTTTATATGGTTTAGAAATAAATAAGTGAAATATCTAAAAAATAACAAAGAACATTAGTTGACTATTTACAGAAGAAACAATAATGGAGTTGAATATAAAGAAATATTCACTAAGATTTACAGGGACTTATAAAATCAGAATTTAATATAAATTGGTTTTTGCCTGAAAGAGTTGTTTTTATTTATTTATTATTATTATTATGTTTCTTTTTCTTCATGGTAGCAGTTCCCAATATAAAAAAAAAAGTTGTTTTTAAAACTTATTATTTAAAGACTATGTTCAGTAATAATACGGTCATGTCTCAGCCAGGAAAATCTTCCCATAGACAACAGTTATAAAATCTAAACAAAATATTTACTATAAAACTATTTGAAGACGTTAGCTGATAAGTGACTAAGAGCTTGCCTAAACTGCAGGAAAGATTACTCCCAAAAGATAGCAGCTGTGAGAGGTAAGAATTGCAAGTTCTTGGTTAAAAAAATATTAGAGCACTCCCCATCTTTTCTGTTTCCAGTAGCAGAGAACAGCTGCATTAGTGAATTGAGGTAGTGGAGAACTGAGAACATCTTCAGCAGAGATAAAAATCAGGGTAGGCTCATGGACGTGAGAGGGCCACAGAAAGAATAAGATACAAAATTGGCTCTGGATCCATTTTGTAACCAGCCTTTTAATTTTTTTTTCCTCTAGATGTAATCAGATAGTCTTACTCCTTTAATTGAGATAGTTCATTTACATATACTATAATCAAAAATGTATTTTGGTTAACATCTACCATTCTATAATTTGTTTACAATTTACCTGTATGTTTTATGGCATTTTCCTTTCCTTTTGTAGCTGTTGTATTAATAAAATCTTTCGGTTTAACTTCTATATATACCTCTTACATGATGCTATTATATGACCTTGCTGAATACACACACATGTACACACTCTTTTACTGTACTTTCAGAAGTTACTGATGAGAATAAATGTTATTGACTTATATAGTCTAATAAAAATAATCACTTTTACAACTTTCTCACTAATGTTAGGACATTAGAATAACTTCATTTATCCCTTCCAGACTTATTTTGGTCATGAATATTAATTCCAAATTATTTTAACTTTTATGACATTATTATTTTATATTTATCTATGTTTGCCAACATATTTGTCTTTTCCATTACGATTCATTCCTTTCTGCAATACTGTTTTCTGACCGAAATTATTTTTCTTCGGTCTGAAAAAAGTCGTTACAGGATCATTTTCAACATTACATGCTAGCAATAAGTTTATGTTTGATTGAGAAGTATTTTGCTTTTATGTACGGAGCACACTTTTGGTAGATAATGAATTACAGATTGGCAGTTGTCTCTTTCAGCAATTTCATAGGGTTCTCTGCTTTCTCTTTGATCATTGGTGTTTGAAATCATTTCAGTCTCACTGTTGCTTTTTTTAAAAAGTGATATATCTTTTTCTAAGAATTTTAAGTTTTTTCCTCTTCTCATTGTTTTTTGTCATTTTAGCTATGACTTACCTAGGTGGGCTATCTTTATATTTCTTTGATTTGGCATTTCTAGAGTTTCTTCAAATAAATGGTTGATTTGTTTCACTCTTTTCCCTCTAATATTGCCTTCTCCTTTATTTCATTGAGTTGATCTTCAACCTCTGATATCCTTTCTCGCGTTCCATCAATTCAGCTACTGAAGCTTGTGTATGCTTAGCATCTTGTGCTGTGTTTTTTAGCTCCATCAAGTCATTTATGTTTTTCTCTAAGGTGGTTTTTCTAGTTAGTATTTCATCTAACCTTTTTTCAAAGTTCTTAGTTGCTTTGCATTGGGTTAGAACGTGTTCCTTTAGCTCAGAGAAGTTTGTTATCACCCACCTTCTGAAGCCTGCTTCTGTCAATTCATTAAACTCATTCTCCATCCAGTTTTGTTCCCTTGCTAGTGAGGAGTTGTGATACCTTGGAGGAGGAGAGATGTTCTGGGTTTTGGCGTTTTCATCCTTTTTGCACTGGTTTCTTCCATCTTTGTGGTTTTATCTACCTTTGGTCTTTGAAATTGGTGACTTTGGGTTGGTATCTCTGAGTTGACATCTTTTTGTTGATGTTGAGGCTATTTCTTTTTGTTTTTTAGTTTTCCTTCTAACAGGCTTCTCTGCTGCTGGACTACTAGAGGTCCACTCCAGACACTGCTTGTCTGGGAATCGCCCACAGGGGCTGCAGAATAGCAAGGATTGCTGCCTATTCCTTCCTCTGGTAGCTTCATCCCAGAAGGGTACCTGCTAGATGTCAGCCAAATGTCTCCTGTATGAGGTTACTCTTTGGATATACAGGGGTCAGGGAGCCACTTGTGGAGGCAGTCTGTCCCTTATCAGAGCTCAAGTGCTGTGCTGGGAGCTTTGTTGCTCCCTTCAGAGCTGCTGCGCAGGGAGGTTTAAGCCTGCTGCAGCGGGACTCACAACCACTCCTCTTCCCAGGTGCTCTGTCCCTGGAAGGTGTGGCTTTATTTATAAGTGCCTTGATAGGCTGCTGCCTTTTTTCAGAGACGCTCTCAGTTGGAAATGTGATCACTCACCTTCTGCATCGTTCTTGCTGAGAACTGCACTCCAGAGCTGTTCCTATTTGGCCATCTTGGCAGGAGTCCACTCTTCTAGTTTTTTTGTAGGAACAGTGTTCTGCCACAAATTACCCCATCCTACTCAGATACAGAAGTCTTTCAATTATGTTTTAAAGTCTCTTAAATGAAAAAGAAGTATATTAATACTATACAACTATAAATATAGTAAGGATAAGAAGATAAAATAAGCACACATAATAAATTTGATTTTGAAGTGTGAGAATGAGAAAAAGATTTCATGTGAGATTATGAGACATGGGTGGATGTGGCTGAAGGAAAAACAGGCATAAGGAACTAGTATCTAGAAACCCTTAAAATAGGTAAGGCATTGTTACTGTCCTACAAACTTTATAAGCATTATCTTTAATAAGTTAATATATACTCTGATTATCCTCTAAAGAAACATCTCATAGTAAAGGAAAATATATTTGTGTTTTCTTTGATGATTTTTTCTTAAGGGAGTCTGCTCACACATTGGGCTGTGGGGCACAGTTACTAACCACATCTTTTATATTTTCACAAGTCACTCATGATTATCAGGTTGGGATTAGAATTGTACAGAGATAACACATTCTATGCCAAAAGAATATTCTTCCGCAGTGTCTTAGGACTTTCTTCAAAAAACTCCTTTCACATTTCAACAAAGAAGAGAATCTGAAAAGGGGCAAACATGGAATGTTTTTTCTTATGTATATATATCTAAAGTTTTTATGTATTTTATACTTTTAGTACATGCTTAAAAGGCAATAAGAAATCTAAGAAACATACGTCACACATTTAATCTACTGTAGCTGTTCAGGTCTGTTTTTGACTTTTTTTCTTGAGTTCACCTTTTTTGAATTAGCTTCATAGACTCTCTCACAAAATCACTTTACTTTTATATTTTGCACCAATTAATTATCTTCAAGATTCCCATCAAAGATGGGAACTCGCAAGAATACTTCCTGAAACTAAACCAGCAAGAATGCTTCCTGAAACTTAAAAGAAATTTTATGCAAGTTTTAAGGCAATGTAGACATTTCTACAAATATTCGCATCCATGTTACAGTAGATAAACCAGATTCAAAGTACAATCAAAGAGTTTTTGTTTAAGCATAAATGTCTTCCTTGTAACATGAGTAACTGAGGGTCACATCTGAGTACAGCCCCACATGAAGAATGAAAAGTAACAAAAACCTCACATTTGTAAGTTAGCATAAACTGGGAAATAAGTTGGTGAATATAGGAAGATGTCAAAATATTCCTTTAGTTCTGTGATCCTGATAGTTTTAGAATTCTGGGAGCAGAAAGAATAAATTTTTCTCTCAGTCGGTTTAATGTATATCGGGGTTATAAGCAGGGAGCACCTCCTTCCATTATCATGGCAGACTCCCATGGAATTCTTTATGCTTTTTTTTCATGGAATATGGATTTTAGGGAAATTTTGAATGGCGCATTACAGATGAACAAATGTTATTTGTGGTTGAATGTTACAGTACAGAAGACAAAATAAAATTATACTTATGTTAAATGTTCAAAAACAGATGGTGTATTTTTAGACCAGGAGATTGGGGGAGAAATAAAGATATGAAATAAAAGGTGTAATCAATGCTAAAAAATATTTATTGATGTATTTTAAAGTCGTAGTGGGATGATTTTTTAAAAATATACAAACTCCTAAATTGTCAAAATTAGAAGAAAATCTGACATTCATACCTAAGAGAGATGTTTAGAAAGTTTGTGAGCAACTAACACACAGGTATCAAATCAAGTTATCATTTGACAAAAATATTTGAGGAGGAGGGAAATGACACAAACCCCAATGTCATTAATATTGAATTTCAGTCACTACAAAAGGTGGATAAATCATTACTTCTTTTCATCCAGTGTCTTCCTGCACTAAAGTTACTTTGCTTTTTCTTTCTTCTTTCCCTTCCCTCCCTTCCTGTGTCCTCCCCTCCCCTCCTCTCTCTCACTTTCCCTGTATTTCTTCTCTCACTCTGTTGTCCAGGCTGGAGTGCAGTGGCTTGATCTTAGTTCACTGCAATCTCCGCCTCTCGGGTTCAAGTGATTCCTTTGTCTCAGCCCCCAGAGTAGCTGGGATTATAGGCATGTACCACCATGCCTGGCTAATTTTTGTATTTTTAGTAGAGACAGGGTTTCTCCATGTTGGCCAGCTGGTCTTGAACTCCAGACCTCAGGTAATCTGCCTGCCTCGGCCTCCCAAAGTGCTGGGATTACAGGCATGAGCCATTGTGCCCAGCCTAAAGATACCTTTCTTACATTCTGTCTTTTGTAATTTTTTTGTACTTTTAGTAATTTTTTTAAACTAATAACTGCTTTCATGTAGTTTGACAATTGTATTACATTTGGAACTATTATATATATTTCTCTTCTGGAAATTAGGAAATCATACCTACCCTTCCCTTATATCTTCCTAAAGAAGCTATGAGTCTAAACCCATTTTGTACTGTTGGTGATCTTAAAATACATTTAAGGGATGTATAACAATCATACTATGTAATATCTATGATGGTAAAACCTGAAGAAAACTAGAACTCATTTTATTTGTAATTGATCTAAAATATTAAATAAAACTTGAATGAGGAAGATACAGTACATCAAGAAGTTAGATTAGAAAAAAAAGGTTTAATTGAACTGAAGAATTAATTATAGCTTTCTTCTCATTCAAGACCCACAGTCTTCAGTTCCTGAACAGCAGCACAGTAACTTATCTTTTTTTTTTTTTTTTTTTTTTTTTGAGACAGAGTTTCACTCATGTTCCCCAGGCTGGAGTGCAATGGTGCGATCTCGGCTCACTGCAACCTCCGCCTCCTGGGTTCAGGCAATTCTCCTGCCTCAGCCTCCTGAGTAGCTGGGATTACAGGCACGTGCCACCATGCCCAGCTAATTTTTTGTATTTTTAGTAGAGACGGGGTTTCACCATGTTGACCAGGATGGTCTCGATCTCTTGACCTTGTGATCCACCCGCCTCGGCCTCCCAAAGTGCTGGGATTACAGGCTTGAGCCACCGCGCCCGGCCAGTAACTTATCTTTTTAACTCAAATTCACCCTCTCAGACACTTTAGCCCCTTTGAGGTATCCTATAAAATACTGCAGTATATGAAAGAATATTTCTTTTAAAGTACTATTTAGGTTTTATTTCTTCCTAAATTTCTTCTCTAATTACTTTCATCAGATGGATTATAAACAGTTTCTACTAAAAACCACCTGGAAACTTGAGATAAATAATTGTGAAACGTTAACTGATAGTACTCACTGCAGAAATCAATTACGCCCACCTCTCCTGGCTGTGACATTTTCTATAACTAATCTAAAATACTTCCTGTTGTCTACTATCTTTAATTAAATTCTCTATCACAGGCAATGTTTTGCATACCCAATCACTTTTTTGTTAATATTATATCTTTTGTGATGGTTTCAAAGACATTTTAAGAAATAGTAATCCAAATTTAAGCTAAAATTCCAAAGCAAGTATTACTCCCAGTAGGTATGAATTCAACAGGGGTATGAATTAATGGAGAGAAAATCTTCCATTTGGCCTCAGTGTTCAGGCTTAGGTTCTTGCCCTTGTTTGTAAGCAGATTTAAATTTCTGCTTCTGGTCATTTTCAGTAGCCCATAAAGCACTTTCTTATGAATGAGAAAAAAAAAAAAAACACTGCTTCTGGCAACTGCAACATAATGGGCACAAGTACATCACAGGCTACATTTCACACTCCCCTTACCTTCTCCATCAGACACCATCCCACAGGACACACTCTGAACAATTGTATGCAGTGAATGTATTTGGAACTAATGACAAGCTCCTCTGATAAAAAGCACAACAGTTAACGTAGCTGCAAGTGAGAACTCCAGCAGCATCAGACATTCAAGTGCCGGTTCTTCTGCCTCCGAATTTCCTAAGCTTTGTTGATGATGAGAATCAAAATAGAATGAAGTAGGTATAATAGGCCAGATTCTCCTTAGGCACCAGTCTCTACATAACCAAACTCAGAAATAAATCTGAATATGGACATCTGATGAGGCCACTTGAGAAGCTGATCCCTAGATACAGTCTATGGACCTCTGATTTTCCTGTGAGATCCCAGCACTCTCTCCCTGTATCCCCACAGCCATGCCACCATCATACAGTGTGGAAGTGCAGGATGGAAAAGCCCAGTGGTTCTATAACTTCCAGCTAAATAGAGAAGACTGTCTTGAATGGCCCATCATTCTCTGAGATTCTAACTACATTGATCTCATCAGGGTTCACATGGATGAAATAATGCAGCACAGTATTTCCAAGACTTCCAGAGGATCCATCTGTATGTGCACTCTCTTATTCTTTCCTACCTTATTAAAATCCTTCCTCTGTGTCATCTCAAACTTCAGTTTTGTCACCCCAAAACTCTCCTACATCCTCAAACTCTTCCATAAGTGTTCTCTTTATTTTGAAAACCTCCTGCCCCACAGATGAGTTTCCTTTCCCTTCACACTCTTCAAATAGAGACTCGTTTATGATTTTGCACTTTATGTACCTCAAGGCTTGATGAGGTTAAATACACTGTATTTATTTCATGAACTAAATGTGATTTTATTCTTTGTCATACTGCCCTCTAAAGCCCATTCTGTCAAGCTGTTCTTGGCTGTGTCTTGCTAAAATCATAGGACCCATAGACTTTCCTGGTGATTCTCAGTCACTTTTAGGTAATACAGAGTCTATTGTAGTTTAATAATCACATAAATGTAAAACTTCTCCTCCTTCCTGGTTTGTACCTGCTGTTTGGGGCCCCGCCAGGGCTCTAGTAGAAGAAAGGAGAAGTGATAAGGGAAAGAAAGGCTGTTACTTGTCTGGTGCGTGTATAATGTAGCATGTTGCATTCTGTCTGTCAGGTGACAAAGTTCTCACTCTTTGTCCTGTGAGAGCTTTGGTGGGTTCTCAGGAGACAATTCTTGGGTACCTCTCAATTATGTGCTTTTCAACCTGAGAGATTCTGCATCTGACTGGCCAGGTACCACCCTGGTTTCCCCACTGCCCCCCCCCACTTTTTTTTCTTAGATGTTTGCATCTTCTGGGTCATTTCAAATTTCCAGGAAGGCCTCTTGAATGAAGCTTTCTCAAGACTGCTTAATTTTGGTTCTTTGATAAGATCCGTGTCTGGCCACAGGAAATATCCATATATTTTAGCACCTTAAAGTCTTAGACTAGGCTCATCAGTTAGTAGCCCTGTTTGCCCAGGAGACTTACCCAGTTTCATAGCTGAAAGTCCCATGTCTTAGAAACTCCCTCAGCCCTGGGAAAACCAAACCTCTTGGTCATTGTGCCTTGAGGTACAGAAAAATTCTCCCCTCTCTGATGTCTGTAGCACCAGCTACAACCAAGCCATCTTACTTTTAAATTCTAATAGGTAGGAGGCAGATACTTGTTATTATAATATTCAAAGCAAAGACTAATGCTAAGCTCCCTCCAAGCTGTTCTTCTGAAGATGTTCATTTGATTCATTGAAGAGGAGGCATCCAGTTCTTCCCCCTCACCAAGGAAGTGGGGGACAAAACGCTCAGCTCATGAAGCAAAGGTCTCCAGGAGAGCAGGTGATGGCTTAATGCTAGTGCAACTTGTTTCTCAGTCTCACAGATATCCTGTATACATAGTCTAGCACCTTGTTTTAGAATATAGGGTTACTTAAATCAGTTGTGTTGCTGACTTTTGAGATCTTTGACAAGATGTCGAGTCAATAAAGAATAATATTTAATAACATATTTCTAGACCTAAACATGAATTTAGTGTTCTCTGTCCTTTAAGTCTATCTCTTCTTCCTTCAAGATTAACAGTGCCTTTGAAATATCTGACATCAGATTAGCCGCTTGATAATTCTCTTTGTTGCTTTCAAAAATGGCTACCGGGTTTTGTGTAGCCATTACAAGAGTTTCCCTATCTCCAAGCATCTTTAGATGTTTATTTTATGTTATTATCTAGTATGCATTGAATTCAGAAAAACATATTGTCCGCACATATTGCTCCTCCTGTTTCTTTTTCATTTAAGTACAAGATTTAATTTTTTTCAAAAAATAATTATAGTTTATTTTTAGTAGTATAGTGTAAATATATGTTGAGTTCATTTTAGGGAATGCTAAGCTTGACCAAAAGGATATTTGCAACAGAGTTTGAATTTTCAGCTCAGGCAACTAGGGGCACATTCAATAGTTTTTAACACAAGCATCACACCACTCCATTTTTTTGTTTGTTTGTTTTTTGAGACAGAGTATCACTCTGTTTCCAGGTGCCAGGCTGGAGTGCAGTGACACAATCTCGGCTCACTGCAACCTCCACCTCCCGTGTTCAAGCAATTCTCCTGCCTCAGCCGCCCGAGTAGCTGGGACTACAGGTACACACCACCATGCCCAGCTAATTTTTGCATTTTCAGTAGAGACGGGGTTTTACCATGTTGGCTAGGATGGTCTCGATCTCTTGACCTCATGATCCACCCGCCCTGGACTCCCAAAGTGCTGGGATTACAGGCTTGAGCCACCCATACTGGGCCCAGACCACTCCATTTTAAACTCCCTGTCAGAAGCCTGCAGATGACTCATCTGTATTTTCTCACAAAGATACATTTGTATACACGCACACAAACACACATTCATAAACACACCTCTGAAGAATCTGAATATCATGAGGTTTTTTGTGAATTTAGGACAGATTTATTTTCTTTTCATACATTCCCTTTCTGATCACTCTACTTCCATCTCAGGGGAAGAAGACATCTTTAAAGCAAATCCTGGGTCCATAGTGAATCATAAGAAGACAACAGTATTCAGTAGGAATTCTCAACCACATGAACACTCTTCAAATACCTATAGACAATAAATGATAATTTTTAGCCTTGGGTTAAGTAAGTAGTCACCTGCTATCTGCCATTAGATACCTATTGCATAAAAATTTCTTATTCTCCTTTGCTACCAAAAAAGGCACTGTTAATTATGGAGCTGAAACCCAATGCACGTAGTTCAGTGCTTCTTTCAGAGATAGTCTTATAGCAAAAACTCAGCTGGTTCAGGAGAAGAACATCAAAATGAATTCACTTTGAAGGTCATATAATGATGTCTAAACAATGTTCTAGTAAATCCATTCATTTACCCAAATGTATCATTTTGCTTCAATTATAATTATATGTGAAGGGCACATCAATTCCTGTTAAAAGCTGAGAACATATAATATGAAACACTAAAACATACAAGAAATTTATGAAACCAAATGTTCAAATAATTCACAAGGGCTGAGAAGTCGTAGGTAGCTACCATCACCTCCAATCTCCAAATTGTTAAAGATCACACAATTTTAATTTATGTGTGGAATCTCAACTCTACCATATTATAATTGTGTGGACTTCGGCAAATCAGTCTCAATGACTATCAGCCTCCCCGCTTCTTAACATTAAGAAATGTTTCTATTGAAGCTGTTTTTCAAAAATGCAATGTAGTGACAATGATTTGGAGGGCTGAGATAAACATTGCACTAACAGTATATAGTCAGTAATTGCATATGATTTTAGCCAGTCTTACCTGTATAGCATCTCTTAGGATCTGAAGCTAATTAATGGAAATATAATATATATGAACCTTCTCTCAGATGTAGCTATAGAAAGATTATGAGTGACAATCACTGAAGTACTTTCCCAAGAACCTCCAGCACAACTCAGCCAGCACTTACTTTGGGTGAGATGCTATAGAAAAATACAAATGGCAAATTTAAGGCATTTGTTTATAAAACTTCCAAATCTTGATGACAAAAGAAAATATAAGTCAGAGGAAACAGGTCATACAAAAATGATTAGGTACCCAGATAACTGGGTACTTTTAATAGAAGCACTGACAGGTTGAAGGCAGTGGAGACATGACTTCAAAAATCTGAGTTTAAAAACATTTCCAATGTAGAATACTATACTAAGCTAACATTAGTCAAGAATGAGGATAGAAAGATGACAATTGTGTGTATGTGTATATATGTATATATGTGTATATACGTATATATGTGTATATACGTATATACACATATATACATATAAATATACATATATACGTATATATGTATGTACATGTATATATATACACACACTTGTGTATATATATACATGTGTATATATGTGTATATATATATATACTAGTGTGTGTATATATGTGTATGTGTGTCTATACACGTATATATACACACACTAGTCAAGAATGAGGATGAAAAGATGACAATTGTGTGTGTGTATGTGTGTGTGTGTGTGTGTGTGTAGACTCAGAAATTTAACTTTCTATAAATTCCTTCTGTGTTCTATCGTAATAAGGAAGTAAATTATTAGGTTGATACAAAAGTATTTTTTTTTCCTTTGAAAGTAATGGCAAAACTGAAATAACTTTTGCACCAACATAATAAAAAGGGAAATACATAAGCTTCACCAAACAGGGGATACAAACAAACAGATTATCTATAAAGTGAAGGGATATCCCAGGGAAGCAAATATGCACCTATCCCACAGAGCAACCAGACAAAACTTGACTATGTCAGAAACTCTGGGAAGGATGATTCCAAAAAGAAGAAATTGAGGCAATAACTACTGCATCTGCATGACTTAAAAGCAAATTTAAATAATTATTGGAAATACAGTGTTTGAAGTAACAGGAAATATTTAGTATTCTGAACAAATGAAAAAAAAGAAGGATCCTGATAGACCTCGGGAACAACAGCAAAAAGATTTGTGCAAGAAAGAAGAACTAGTCATGGTGCACTATAGTTCAGTTGTACATAGCATATCTGTACTCTTAATAATACAAACACAGAAAACTGATATAACCAAACTTACGTGATAACAATATTGAGAAGGTAAAAAATATCTATGTATTTGGTGTGTGTTTGTATGTTAATAGATTGGGGTTGAAATTGGGAAGTCAGTAGAAAATGTCTAGTATTAAAAAACCAGGAATTAGTAATATAAGTGAACTTAGCAGATATGTGGAGGGAAATATAAGAATAAGTTAAAGAATAAGTTAAAGAAATTCAGACTTCTGCCAAGATGGCTGGATAGGTACAGCTCTGGAGCTCAGTTTCCAGCAAGAGCAGTGCAGAAGGCAAGTGATTTGCATTTCCAACTGAGGTATCAGGTTCTTCTCAATGGGACTGGTTGGACAATAAGTATAGCCCCAGGAGGGTAAACCGAGGCAGGGTGGGGTGCTGCCTCACCCAGGAAGTGCAATAGGCCAGAGGACCACCTCCTACCCAACAGAGGCCGTTGGGGACTTTTCGGGGCACTCTGGTGCTCTGATTTGGATGGTGTGCCTCTCCCGAGGACTTTGCAGCCCACAGACCAGGAGATTCCTGCCAGGCCGACAGGCACTGTGGGTTTCCAGTGCAAATTTGGGAGACTGATTCAGCCAGTGGGGCAGGTTTCCAGCATAAATCTGAGCAGCCCTTTTGGCTTGAGCCTGGAGTGCCTGGGAGACAGAGCCACCCATACGCCTAAGAGAAACGGGGCTGAAGGCAGGGAGCCAGGTCCCACCCCATAGAGACCAGCAAACTGAATCCCACTGGCCTGGGATTTTTGCAGCCAGCAGAGCAGTTTGAGCTCAACCCAGGACCATCAAGCCCGTTGGAGGGAAGGGCATCTCCCATTACCGAGGCAGTTCCAACTTTACCAGTGTAAACAAAAGCACAAGAAAGTTTACACAGCAGCTGGGTCAAGTCTGTGGCAGCTCAGCAATGAATCTGCAGACAGAAAGTGACTAGACTCCCTCCTCGGTGGGCAGGGCATCTCTAAAAAAAGGCAGCAGCTCATCAGGGAATTATACATAATCCCTACCTTCCCAGGACAGAACACCTGGGAAAAGGCGCAGTTGTGAATCCCACTGCAGTAGACTTAGATGTCCCTGCCTAGCAGCCCTGAAGGGAGAAACAGAGCTCCCAGCACAGCACTTGAGCTCTGATAAGGGACAGGCTGCCTCCGTAAGCAGCTCCCTGAGCCCCGTATATCCAAAGAGACACCTCATACAGGAGACTTCTGGCTGACATTTGGCGGGTACCCTTATGGAACGAAGCTACCAGAGGAAGGAACAGGCAGCGATTCTTGCTGTTCCGCAGCCCCCACGGGTGATTCCCAGGCAACCAGGGTCTGGAGTGGACCTCCAGCAGACCAGCAGCAGAGGGGCCTGACTGTTGGAAGGAAAACTAAGAAACGCAAAAAAATATCTTCAACATCAATAGAAAGGATGTCCACTCAGAGACACCATCTGAAAGCCACCAGCCTCAAAGACCAAAGGTAGATAAATCCACAAAGATGGGAAGAAACCAGCACAAAAAGGATGAACACCAAAACCCAGAACGCCTCTCCTCCTCCAAGCTATCACAACTGCTCACCAGCAAGGGAACAAAACTGGATGGAGAATGAGTTTGATAAATTGACAGAAGCAGACTTCTGGTCATTAGAGAAATGCAAATCAAAATCACATTGAGATACCCTCTCATGCCAGTTAGAATGGTAATCTTTAAAAAATCTGGAGACAACAGATGATTGAGAGGATATGGAGGAATAGGAATGTTTTTACACTGTTGGTGGGAGTATAAATTAATTCAACCATTGTGGAAGGCAGTGTGGTGATTCCTCAAATGGTATACCATTTGACCCAGCAATCCCATTAATGGGTCTATATCCAAAGGATTATAAAATATTTTATTATAAAGACACATGCACAAGTATGTTCATTGTGGCGCTGTTGACAATAGCAAAGACTTGGAACCAACCTAAATGCCAATCAATTATAGACTGGATAAAGAAAACATGGCACATATATACCATCGAATAATATGCACCCATAAAGAAGGATGAGTTTGTGTCCTTTGCAGGGACATGGATGAATCTGAAAACCATCATTCTCAGCCAACTGACACAAGAACAGAAAGCAAAACACCACATGTTCTCACTCATAAGTGGGTATTGAACAATGAGAACACATGGATACAGGGAGAGGAACATCACACACTGAGGTCTGTTGGGGCATGGGGAGCTAGGGGAGAGATAACAGGGGGTTGGTAGGTTGGGGAGTGACAACATTAGAAGAAATACCTAATGTAAGTGACAGGGTATGGAGGCAGCAAACCACCATGGCATGTGTATACCTAGGTAACAGTCCGGGAAGATCTGTAGATGTACTCCAGAACTTTTAAGTATAATAATAATTTTAAAAAAGAGTTTAAAGTAGTTGCTTTTGGAGAGACATCTGAGAGAAAGTTAAGACAAGGAACTTTTCCTTATTTCCCAGTTAATCCTTATCCATTCTCTCTCCCTGCCTGTTCTCCTCAGGCTTTCTGGAGGGCTGCCCTCTGTGATTTACAACACCCAGACTCCATTGCCCTCCGACCTGCAGTTAGGCTTGTCCAATGGGATGTACTAGGAGAGTATTTAAATATCATAGGGCAGGAGGAGAAGGAGATAAAAGTATTTACCCCTCCTGCTTTCTGACTCTCTTGCACTAACAACTATTCCCCTTTCAGGCTTGACCTCTCACCTTAACCAATTAATGAATAATTTCAAAATTTAAATAGAAATAGTTGTATAACCTATTGTTTACTTTTGCATTTTAAACACCATAAAATGTTAACCATTGACATATTAGGCAGCTGACAGTAAAAATCTATCTAGATCAAATATATTAGCCTAATGTAATACATACAAGCTTGAATATTTGTTCCACAGAATTGAGACTTGGACTATTCCTGGAAGCTCATTTTTAGACTTGCCTCTGTGCTCTCTTGGTGCAGGTAGACATTAGCATGGCTCAGGACTTCTGTCAAGATAGCTGAAATCAGACACTACTTGAAGATATTAAGGAACTTTATATTGTAAAACCCTGGAATCCTTCCCAATCCACCCTCAGCTGATTGGAGTGCACACACACACACACACACACACACACACACAGCCAAGGACACGTACCTTGCCTCAGGTACTACAAAATGTGGAGGGAACCGACACTGATCATGTGACAATTTTTGCATTTTTCAATGTTAAAGAAGAAAACCTGAGTCTTTGTAAATATTCTTAAGGAATTATTGTGAATATATGTGAGCTACTGCAGTAGCCTTATCAGGAAACTTACCTTTAGCTGACCTTTAGCTGACCTTGATGATGATACTGAAAATTCAGTGGTGACCTGTCTACCTATGCACTTATAGGTAATTTGAGAAAATGCAAATTCAAATGTCTACTGTTGGGCCACTGATAGAAACAGCTACGAGAGGTTGCCATAATAATCACTGAAAGCAGTAGTTTACAAGAACAGGTCAGGGAAGGAGGGTGGCAATAATTATCATAGTTGATAAATACTGAGGCTGTCTTGTTTCCATACATAGTATTGTACACATTTAGTTTACCCTAAATAGTGATCCTCAACCTGCTTCTTCATCTTTTCCTCCAAACACCAATCCAGGAGCATATGGACAACCTATTTTTATGTTTCTATTTGAAAAATATCTGTAATGTTAATTGGTTAATCCCTCTTCATCGTCCTTCTAAATCAGCTCATTTTGCTTTAAGATCCACGACTTATTCTGCTATCTGATCTAGATAGAAAACTACTTCTAAAAATAATTTCTGTAACTCGTATGGTTCATTAGATGCTGAATAATAAAACAAGACTAACATATTTTATGTCTTAATGTTTCAGTATGGTTAGTAATATTTTGCAAAATGTATAAACTAGAGAAGAGGTCAATTTAGGAAACACACTATGTCTTAAAGCCATAAGATAGATTGTGACTTTGCATTATCTCTTTTTCTACCCACTGTGCTCACCCTTTTAAGAACTCGAGCTGTCTGGTTTTTAGGCTGCCTTTTAATCTCATGCAACAGATACTCATTGAGCAGTTAGTGTTTCCCAGGCACGATGTTAAGGAACTCTCATAGAGGTAGGAGTTGAGTCCATGTCATCTGACCTCAAGTCTAGTGCTTAATCAACCACCACCACCTCCATTCTAATGGACTTACGATTAGTTGCTCAAGGCATTTCATCATTCTGAAGGTGAAATCAAAAGTAGTCCTTTATGATTTAATATAAAGGACTATCTTATCTTCTTCACATGAAGTCATGTATTCTCCTTAGTGAGAAACACGTGGAAGAAACAGTGTTATAATTGAGAAACAGATGGCCCCTGTAGTAGGCAAGTTAATGACCCCCTTCTAAACATAGTCAAACCCTGTGGGGCACAGTGGTTTATACCTGTAGTCCTAGCACTTTGGGAGGCCAAGGTGGGCAGATCATTTGAAATCTGGAGCTCGAGTCCAGCCTGACCAACATGGTGAAACCTCGTCTCTACTAAAAATATAAAAATTAGCTGGGTCTGGTGGTGCATGACTGTAATCCCAGCTAATTGGGACACTAAGGCAGCAGAATCACTTGAACCTCAGAGGCAGAGGTTGCAGTGATCTGAGATCACACCATCCCAGTCCAGCCTGGGTGACAGAGCAAGACTCCATCTTAAAAAAAAAAGAGAGAGAGATTCAAGCCCTAAACCCCAGAATCTGCAAACATGTTATGCTACATGGCAAAGGAAACTGTACAGGTATGATTAAATTAAGGCTTCTGCAATAGGGAGATTATCCTGGATTATCCAGATGGGCCCTTTGTAATCAGCAGAGTCCTTACAAGAGGGAGGAGGAGATGTGATGACAGAAGCAGAGGTTGAGTGATGTTGCCATGAGCTTAGAAATGGGGCCAACTCTGGAAGCTGGAAAACACTTGGAATAAGTGGATTCTTCCCTAGCCCCTGCCACAGGAACACAGTTTTGTCACCACTTTGATCGTTACACTTTGTGCTTCTAACCTCTGGAAATGTAAGAAAATAAATGTGTTATTTTAAGCCACCGAGTTAGTCTGCCAAGCACAAATATCCTTTCATGCGACTTGCCATAGTATGAGGGCACAGTGTGAACAAAACACAATCTGCTTTTTATCCACTAGGTGCATATATGTTTACTCTTCATTTGTCTTCTAGTTCTACTCACTGATGTGTAGGTCATTCATAGACTTCTAAAGCAATTCTTTCATTTCTTTCCCAACTATAGTTGGCCTTCTGTATTCATGAGTTTCATATCAGTGGATTTAACTAACTGTAGATTGTATGTATTCAAAAAAATTTTTTTCACAAAGTTTCAAAAAGAAAAACTTGCATTTGCTACATGCCAAGTACTATGTTGAATCCATGAGAATAAAGTAATGCGTAGGCATTGTATTAGGTGTTATATACTTGTTTCCAAAGGAACACAGCAGGCGCATCCCACATAAATTTTATTATATCTGCATTTTCAGGAACCAATTAAAGCCAGCCAGATGTTAAGTGAACACTAGACCATTTTTAAACATGAAAAGTAGTTAGGGTAATACAGCATACATAGAGTATAACTGATGATAAATATGGTAGTATATGGTATGTATATGTAGTGCATTTTTACATATACATACATGGTATAAAGGTAAACTATGTCATAATGGTAGACTCCAGTCCTTCCCATTCTAAAAATAAAACCTCTCTCAGAGTTTTATATTTTTCTTCATTTAAATTTCTAGAAACAAAATTTACGTCAGTCTTTTCATGAATAACATGGAAGGTAGGTATCACTTTTACCTTTTTTGCATATTATAGAAAGAGAAGCTCTTTGAGTAAAAAAATATGGATTTGAATCCTGAATAATGTCCATTATGATTTCTGGTTATCTCATGTGTGAACGAGGATAATAATACCTATCTTTTAGTCACTGGGAAGACTAAATGAGGCAAACTACATAAACCATAGTAATTGACACATTAAAAAATCACTCAGTATATAACATTATTTGATTTTTAATATACACTATTTTTCTATCTGTTGTCATTTTAATTTTTGTTTCTCATTAAAACTCAATGAATAAATATTAATCCCCTAATATGTTTTTTCGGAGAGTGTATTATGTTATTGCACTCAGAATTATAAAAACAATATTCTTCTTAAACTAGACTGTCAGAATTCCACTCAAATGATATGAGCAAAAACTATCAATTATTTATTATTAATTATATCAATTTTATGTTTTTTAAAAACAGAGATTTTGCAATAACATAGAAGTTTGTGTGGATTTGCCTTTAGAAAGAAGAACATTATGGCTCTATTTTTCCTCTTCTTGAAGTGCCATGCCAATCACGTAGCACATTGATGGCAGATAGCAATGGCAGATGTCATCACAAGGGCAGCAGACACTGTAAGAACTAAATTACTTCAGAGGACATCATATGCTTTCTTCAGGAATAAAGAAAATCATGCAATGGAACAGAACCTAGAGTAGAAACACAATATTGCAAAGATCACAAAATATTCAAGTGTACTTCCTTTTTTCTTTAGTGACAGAAATATTTTAACATTACCCAGGCTGATCTTGAACTCTTTGGCTCCAACCATTCTCCATCTTCAGCCTCCTGAGTAGCTGGAATTACAGGCACATGACACCATGCCTACTTTTCAAGTGCAAATATGACCCATAGGAACTGCTATATTTGTTTTAAAGAAATTAGAGGTCCTTCAATGGTGTTGGAGTCTGAAGGTAATGGTCTAACATACAGAAGTTAGAATCTTGCATTTGTGTCAAAAAAATCATGGTAATATGATTTTGATAAAAAGTAAAACCGTAACCAACCGTAAATTTGATGTCAAACTTTTTCTTATAGAAACTATTATGGTTATTTGTTGGGTTAAAATGCACACAATTAGAGACTTTGACTGTTTTAAAATCTAGTAAGGCACCATCGAGTGTTTAAATAATACATGCTGATGACACGTAGAATTTCTGCTCCAGCACCAGCCTCTCTTCTCTCACTTGGCCTTCATACTGCATATTCAATTGCCTTCTCCTCTAGTGGTCAACAGATATCTAAAAATCAACATGTCTAATTTAGAAACAGATTTTGAGTTTTCTTTTCGTGTGCCCAAATTTTCCCCTTTCTTCTCCATTTTAGTAAATAACACACTGATATTCAGGCCAAAAATCCCTACTAATCTTTGATTTCATCTTTCCTTCTTTTCTTTCCCTTCCTCCCTTTCTTTCTTTCTTCCTTCCTACCTTCCTGCCCTCCTGTCTTTCTCCCTTCCTTTCTTTTTTGCTATATTCTAGAAAACATAGCAATGCCTAGAATTTAGTAATAGCTCAATACATATTGATTAACTGATTAGATGAATGAATACATAATTGATAATTATAAAAATAAACTATTACACTGTGAGCATCTTCTGGATATATATTGTATCCGTTAGGGTTCTTTGGGAAGCAGATGTTGAGAATCATTTGGAAATGCAAGATTTTTATTAGACAGGTTGGGGAGCTGTAGGTAATACCTGGAGCTGAAAGAGAAGGATGACATTGAGCAAGAAAAGTCTTTAGACCACAATGCAGATGTGACAGCTGGAAAAATAAAGGAGGCGTGAAGTGGAATTTTCCAGGGAGAGCTTCAGACTGCATACATATCTGATGAGATCTTGGGTAGCCAAGAGGAGAACTTCAGAATAAAGATTATTCATTATAGGACTTCTCTATTGGGCAGAAATGGCCAGGCCCTGGGAGGTCCACTATGCTCAGTCGTTGGTTCAGAACTGTTCAGCAAAAGCACAGCCTCCATTCAAATTTTGTGGCAGAAGTGAATGGTGCTACAGCTGGAGGCACATAGCTATCTGTAGCTTCACAGTTGCACAAGCATGGTCTTGAAAGAGCTCTGAGAAAAGACCTCTAAAGCTTATATGTGTGTATATATATTTTCTAATTCATTGATAACGTACTCGTATAAAGTATACATCTATTAAGCTTTTAGTAACTCAGGGAATTTTTACAATGTAATCACATTATATAATCACAACCAAAGTAAAAATATAGACAATTCCCAAGAAACTCAAAAGCCTCTACCCTGTCCACTTTAAGTTATTAATCCCCAAAGGAGCATAAATTGGTTTTGTTTGTTTGTGAAATGTTATTAATGAAATGGTACTATATGGACTTCTTTGTGCCTACTTTAATTCACTTACATTTACATTGATAAAGCTCACAAATGTGGTCATCTGTGACAGTAGTTCCTTAACTATAATTGCTGAAAATTAAAGATATCACCATGTATCTATAAGTACAAATATATTCATGAAAAGAAAGGCAAGATATGCCAGCTCTCTGAAGCTTAAACCTTCTTACCATTATTTCATAAGTTTTCCTACTATATTTTGCATTCAGTTTGGGAAGAACAACAACAAACCTCTTTCTCAACTGTTTACATATTTATAGAAAGATGTTCAAAACTGATAGTGCAATTGCTCTCATCATTATGGTGTATCAGGAACACAAGAGCAGCTTTTTAAAAAGTATGAAGTCACTTG
The DNA here is from genome assembly GCF_009761245.1 of Sapajus apella. NCBI lineage: Eukaryota > Metazoa > Chordata > Mammalia > Primates > Cebidae > Sapajus > Sapajus apella. Next base: position 11,716,283 of record NW_022436972.1, on the reverse strand, counting down.
CTAAGAATTACAGATTTGGCAGGTCTAAAGTGTAATTGGTAATTTGCTAATCAGTTTTTCAAAATAAGTAGTTCAAGGGATTCCCTGGCTGTGGCTCAAATAATGTCTCTCATAATCCTATAATCAAATACTCTACCTTCAGGAAAATGAAAACTGACTTCATTTTTTTTTATACTTGTAGGAAATATACTTTCTATGGGATTTTTTCGTCTCTCCTCATACCAAAATATAGAATAGGTTAGAAATAAAGAAGAACTAATATTCCTTTCCAGTTAAGTAAACTTTAGATAGTTTTTTTCCCCGACTGTAGCCCCCTAATTTATCTTTTCTCAGAGCGTTTACCTTGGGAAACTTGCAATTACAAATCCAAATATTTCTTTGCCTTTTTGAGATGTAAAGTTTCTTCTCATCTTTTGCCAGTTTTATAATCCAGGAATGTCTTTCTCAAGGACCTGGAAGTCAACTTTTTGAAATGTAACATCAAGAATATAGTGTTCCATTGGGGAAAACAGTATGGAAGTTCCTCAGAAATTTAAACAAAGAATTACCATCTGACTCAATAGTCCCATTAATGGGTATATATCCAGAGGAAATAAAATCATATCCAAAAAAAATAGTTGCTCCCATGTGCATTGCACCATTATTCACATAACCAAGATAAAGAACCACTTAACTGTCTAACAGGTGAATGGATTAAATAATGTGAGATATGCATATATATATTCCCATTGTGTGCAAACAATAGATAGATATATGGATATGCATGTGTGTGCATATATACATATATATATATATGTATGTATATATGCACATACACAATGGAATATTATTTAATCTTTTTTAAAAAGGATATCTTGTCACTTGCAACAACAAGGATGAGCCTGGAGAACATTGTGTTAAGGGAAATAAGCCAGGTATAGAAAGACAAATACTGTATAATCAGACTTATATGTAGAATCTTAAAAAAAAAAAAGTCCAACTCTTAGTAACAGAGAGTAGAATGGTGGTTACTAGGGGCTGGATATGGTGAAAAAGGAAGATATTGGTCAAAACGTACAACCTTTCAGTTCTACAGTGAATAAGTTCTGGAGACCTAATATACAGCATGGTGGCTATGCTTAATGATAAGGTATTGTCATTAATGTAATGTAATGTCTTAAAATTTGCTGAGAGAACAGATCTCAAGTGTTCTCACTATGAAAAAGATAATTATGTGAGGTGATGGGTGTATTAATTTGCTTGACTTTGGGAAGCATTTCACAATATATGCATTTATCAAAACATGGAATTGCACATCTTAAATACGTGTATACATATATATGTAAAATCTGTCAATCATACCTCAATAAAGCTAAAAAGAAGAAAAAAGACAAAAAAGAGAGCACTCCTATCTCCCAGGCTCTGTGGGAGTGTAAGAACTTACCTTAGATAAATCCAATTAGCATACACAGATGGCCTAAACACATTGGCCAACTTCACTTCTAATGTCCTCCAGCACTTTCCACTAGGTCAGCCCAGCAACTAAAAATTCCCCTGCTTTGCTTTAGCTGAATTTAATCTCTCTTCCTTACCCCAATAGTAGTCGTAATTCCTCTGACAATTGGCTTGATTGCCTGTTTAATTCTGTTTAGTGCAATTTTTCTTTGGTAGAGCACTAAGGTAGAGCAACTAAAGTGAACTAAGGGAAGATTTCTATATTTTCCCCAAATTTGTAGAATAGGAATATATGTTCGATACTTTTTTTTAAAACTGCTACAATTTTATAAAGCCCACAGAGCCTTAAACTTGGCTTTGAGAAAGAAATTTCATTTCATTTTTAAAATCTAATAGCTAGAAAAGGGAGAGAGGCACAAGGAAGGACCAGGTGAGTGATCCTGTCTGATTTATGTGCTAATTATAGAAAAGTTTCACATGGAGCATGAAACTGAACTTGTTAATGGGACAGTAACAAATAAAGAGCTTTGGGAAATAATTAGCAAAAAGTAGGAAGGGCAACGAAGAACCTATTGTAGTTGCCCAGACTTAATGCATAATCATCCCCTACTTCCTCTGTGAGGAGAAACTAACACTAATCTCTGTTGGAGGTAATTGGCTTAGGCAGAAACATTAAGGGCAGGTACATTTTTAAAATTATCTATTAAACTTAAATAAATCTTACTGTGTGAAATTTTATTGATTGTATTAAAAACACTGGGCTTTTATATGTCATTTACAGGGCTTAGTCAAGTAATTACTCTCAGAAACAATAATTTTACAAGAAAAACTGCATAAGTTATTATGAGTCTGAGAAAATATCACCATCTGAAGTGATAAGATTAATATTTGCATATAAACATTCTTTCTTCTCTATTTCTGGCATTATATGTGCTCTTACTGTATAATATTAGCCTTATTAATTTAAAATGTTTTGAGAAATTTCTCTCCTTATTCTATCAGCATTTTGTTCTGGATAATCTTAAATAGAACATTTCTTTATTTAAAGTCTCATTTCCTCTTATAGAATCAATACTCCAATTTCTAAAAACCTTATGGTACAGAATGGCCTTGCTAACATAATGATAATGTCATATATCAATAAGATTTAAGAGTTCATGGGTTGTGTCACAGCTCAATGGAACTGATTACTTTTGTTTTAGAAAGCCTTTTTTTTTTTTCACAGTGTTTATGTGGTTCATAAGTGGTAAAACCAGGACTAAAACACACACTCTGATATAATTACATATTGTATCCATCACCCATTTTCCCATTATTAAATGTAGGATGTTTGTTTCAATTTTAAGTTCTGGAATCTCAGCTACCCAATAGGTAAGGATTCTATAGCAAGAGGACAGAACATATAAAATCACAAGATGACTTCAAAGCTCTCAGGATCATGATGAGAGAATCGTTGAGATGCAACCAAGCTTAGGAATGATCCAGTCCAACCAACCCTTTCTTATATCTAAGAAACACCATAGAGAATCTTACATTTGCAATTTTGTACCACACTAAAATGAACAAGTGCATGCACACACAAAGACTTAATTGTATACAAACATTATGGTTAGTAGAACTGAAGCCTTCAGTATTAACTGTCATCATTATGGCATTAACCACAAAAAAATTGCTGTTATTTTCTACTTGTTCCATATATGTTAGGCGTATTAAGCTTTAAGTCCTGATAAAAGACAACTGTGCTGTGGAATCTGAGAAGCTACTTTAAAAATAATGGTAGTTATGCCTGTGTGATCTTTTTCTATTTAGATAAATGTTTATTTTGTAACAGTTTTAGATTTACAGAAAAGTTGCGAAGATAATACAGTATACTCTGCATCCTATTTTTCTAATTGTTAATATCTTAATGTTATGGTGTATTTGTTATAATTAATGAACCAATACTGATACATTATTGTTAACTAAACTCCAAACTTTATTAAGATTTCATTAGTTTTCCCTAATGTTTTTCTGCTACAGCATCTCATCCATGCTACCTCATTACCTTTAATCATTACCCATTCTTGAGGTTTCTCTGGACTGTGATAGTTTTTCAGACAATCCTTGTTTATGAAGACTTGGATAGATTTGAGGAGTACTGGTTGAGTATTTTCTATAATTTTCCTCAGGTTGGGTTTGTCTGATATTTTTTTTCTCATGGATAGACTGGAGTTACGAGTGTTTTGTTTTTGATTTTGTTTTTCCCTGGGAGAAGTTCACAGAAAGTGAAATGCCATTCTCAAGACATCATGTCAGGTACATACTGTCAATATGATTTATCACTGGTCAATATGAGTTTAACCTTTATCACCTGGCTGAAGTAATGCTTTCCAGGTTTCTACATTTAAAAACAGTTACTCACCCCATTCCACCGTTTTTCTATATCATATTCTTTGGAAGCAAGTCACTACATGTAGCTCAAATTTAGGAGATGGAGAATTATACCCTACTTTCTTGGTAGGGGGATTATCTACATACTTATGTCTAATTCTCTGGTGAAAAGCTTGTCTATTGTCCCTCATTTTAAAAATTAAATCAATTATTTACAACAGTATGGACTTACAGCTATTTATTTTATACTATGGTATATAATGCAATACTTTATTTTGTTTCTCCCTTTTTTCAGCTTTGGCCATTGGGAGCTATTTCAGTTGGTTCCTGTATGTTTGAAGCCACTGTATGTACATTCAAGATTGACAAGTAAGTAGATGGTGGACAGGTGTCCCTTTGACATACCCTTTCATTTTAGTTTTTGAGTACTTCCCTACTTTGAGAAACTACAAAATGCCCCAGCTTTGTTTTGTACATTTATTGTCCCAGTCCTACCTAAAATCTTCCATTACTCCAAGAAATCCTGGTTCTTTTTATTGAAGAGCATTATTGGAAACCAAGATCTGAGCATGGATGTGCTCACTGCTATTGTGGTGTTATCACTTATAGACCATCTCAGCAGATAGAGTTGGAAAATATATATGCACAGAACCCACTTACATATGTATGTCTATATTCTGTATCTGACCATCAGTATCTATATTAAATTAAACAAAAGTTAATATTGATGTCTCAAACACTAGTCCAGTAGAGCATGGTCTATTCTAACCTCTCCCTCTTGCTTACCTGTAACTTCCTGTTACAGCATTGAGAACCTGTCCACCATCTACTTACTTGTCAATCTTGAACGCACATACAGTGGTTTCAAAAGAGTTACCCCTTATCCCTGTGAGAAACAATTTTAACAACTATACTGTTTGTTTCTATTTCTTTTTATCTTATTGTATAACGTTGGTTGTGAAGTTGCTTAGATCAGTACCTCTTTGTTTCTCACCCACTCAGTAAGGTTATGTCTCATACTTGTAATACAGCTGGATTGTTTTGGCAAAATTTTTATTTTTTTTCTCCTATATTATTTTTTAAATTTGCACATATTATCTCACTTTTTGTGATTTAAAATTATTTAAGTTTGAAACGTGGAAAAAACTATTTTTGAAGCTGCTCATTAAGTCTGGAAATAAAAGCATATAAAAACTATAGTGCAGATATGAAATGATGATGTGACTGCAAGCTCTGTGAGAGCCAAGATCCACCTTCCTCAGCTTTGGAGTTCTGCACCTTACATATTTTCTGGCTTGTAGTAAGTCCTGGGAGATCTGTTACTTACATATGTTTCTTGATGTCACACTTTTATATCACTCTTCCTTTATACCACTGTTTCTCTTCTAGATACTTTGAGATTATACAGACAGGGCTATGGTGCACATGTTCATAAGTATACTTCTTTCCCAATAATCTTATTTTATGTTGCAAAATCTGAACTATTTTGTAAATTTTGCCTTGATAATATTTTACAAGTTTGAGGATACCTGTCCTTTTCTTTCCCATATTAAATTCTTTGGTGTTTATCATTCCAACTTCCAGGTTTTATTGTTTCTTTTAACTTTTTCTTTATAAATTTCCCGCATTACCTTCAGAATTAGGTTTTCGTAGTCATTTATTTTCTTAGAGAGATTAAGTGATTACCACACAGGGCAAGATTGCTTTCAGCTGAAAAATACTTCTAGCAGAAATTTAGAAGTGAAAATTCCCCAATGCTACTCTACCTTGCCTCCAGACCTACTATAATTTCTTTCATACTCATGATAATGGCAATGTTGTTAACATTATTCTTTATAATTTACAAAGCACACTACAATTTTATTTGAACATCACAATAAATCCACAAATAAATATCACATTCATTTTGTAGTTGAGTTTCAAAGAAGTGAAAAAATTTGTTCACAATCATAATGCTAGTCATGCTCAAAACTACGAACAGATTTTTAAAACCTCTTATGTACTCTATTTTCTTAAATGTTGACATAATTTGAAACCAAAAATGTGGCAGTAATATAAAAATGCATATATCCGTATGTATGTTTGTATCTGCAAAAATATAGTTTTCCTAAACCATTTCAGAGTAAGTTGCAGAAGTGATGCCCCTTTGCCACTCATATTTCAGTATGCATTTCCCCAAAATAAGTACATTCTCTTACATAACTGTAGTACAAAAGGGAGAAATTAACGTGGATGCAATACTATTTTCTAATCCACAGACTTAATACAGATTTTTCTAACAGTTCTTGTGTTCTTTTGATGGCACCATTTCCTTCATCTGGTGAAGGAGGACCTTCCCACAAGCTACTTTTTGTTTCCTTTTCTTTTTTGTCTCATCTGTGGTCTCTCTAGGATGATTTCAAGGTTACGTTCATGAAATTTCCGGTATGCCTGTATGTTTTTTGACCAGTAACTCACTTCTCTTCCTTGTCTTCCTTTTCTAATAAGTCTGTCTCTTTGAAGTAGTGCATCCTTTCTCTTTTTTACGTTCTAATACTCAGCCTAATTTCATCTAAACCTGTTGATTTCTAGAAGACAATATGAGCAATGCTGTGATGAACTCTCTAGTTTATTATCTATTGACTTCTAAGTGTGTATCTGGAATTTAAATTGCCTATCTGTACTCAGTTAATATCAGTTTATATTTTTTCCTTCTGTGAAACTCTGACCACCTCTTCCATTTTTCTTGCCATGTTAAACTTACTATTTGCATAGAGACTAGACTCATATGTTTGCCCAGAAGTATTTTTTCCATCTGTCTACAAATTCTGTTTAAATCTCTCATTATCAAGCTGCCTATCTTTGGAACAATTCTTTTCCCATACAAATGACATAGCTTATTGGCAAAAGATAAAATGTATCAGTCTGGTACCTTGAGTCATAATTTGAAATGTACATATTTAAAATTACATTTTCATGCCCAATATTTTTATTCCCATGTATTCTTTTCTCTTCCAACGTTTCAACTGCCAGTGAGAACAATGACTAAACACCACCTGTGCGTTCTTGTCTTTATTAATTGCCAAAGACTTTATAATCCCTAAAAAAAATCTTTTATGACTCACTGAAATCTTCAGGATGGCAAGTAATTGATAAAACTGAAAAATCTCAAAAAGTGTCTATACACCTAGAAAGACTGCAAACCTATGGATTGACTTTGTAGGATCTTCATTCATTCACACGTGTTCAAGAAATAGTTGATTTCTTTAATCCAGATGACTGCCTGATGATTTGAAATGTACAATACAGGGCTAAATAAGACAACTGTCTGGCCTCATTAAGCTCATATTACAGTCAGAGTTTCAGACAATAAAGAATAAGAAAACTAGTAAGTAAAGACAGTGACATATGCAACAGTTGAGATTAACACCATGGCAGGGTAGAAAGTGACTTGTGGGGAAAGCCTCTTTAGCTAGTGCAGGCTGGGTGGTTCTTTCTAATCTGATAAAAAATACAAACAAATATCTCAAAGAAAAATTCAGGTAGGGAGGACTAAAAAGCAAGTCTGCTGTTTTCAAAGATGGAACTGCATAGATGTATAGGTATTGTGATTGAATGGATTAAGTCATGTGTGTCTCTTAATAGCAGTATAAGGATAGTAGTGAAGGTATTTTAGATAGACTGTGAAGCTTGTATTCCTGCTGGTGACTGGATAAAGAGAGAGATGAGATAATCAGGAACTTGTTCAGATGATAGACTCCCAGCATAAGATCAATCTGATATTCTTGGTTAATTAGATCAATGATATGGGGTTTCTGGATAATTTCTTCCTCTTCGTGGTCCAGTGATGGTGTGGGGGTGGCTATGTTGTTTACTGTACAAAAAGAAATTGCTTATCATAAATAAATGCCTACTATAAATACATGGGATTGTTACAGTTGGCATCTAGTCAGACATGAGCAGAGCAGAAGAGCCCCCACCCCCACCTGGAATGTCAGGCAACCATCAGGTGATGGTGAGGCAGTGGTTAAAATGTCTCTCTAAAATAATAATTGTTTACAGCCTATGCCAGGGAAAGGCAGTCTCCCAACAGATAGACATCTTCCCCATAAGATCTCAGGAGTTATGGGAGTGGCCCAAGCATGTGCACTAAGAGGCAAAAATGTATTTTAAATAGAATATGGCCTTTCTCTAGAAACACTGGACAGGTAAAGGAAAAACACCGCAAATGAGCCTGTATACAACTTCAGTAAACATGCTGTGCATGCAGCCGCTCCCAAGTGCTGGCAAGCCACTGTGCATGTGGGTGGCCCTCATCAAGGGAGGAATCATGGGAGAAGTAATGCAACCCCAGAAGCACGCCAATGTATAGGACCACAAGTGTCAAAGGTTACACCATGCACTTGAATCTCTCAAGTTGTCTGCTTGGCCCTCTTCCAAGTGTAATTTACTTCCTTTCATTCCTGCTCTAAAACTTTTAATAAGCTTTCATTTCTGCTCTAAAACTTGCCCCAGTCTCTCTTTCAGGGTCGGTCTCTCCTCTCTCTCTCTCTCCCTATCTTTCTCTCTCTCTCTCTCTTTCTCTATCTTTATCTCTCTCTCTCTCTCCCCCTCTCTCTTTCTCCCTCCCTCTCTCTCTCTCTGACTTATGCCTCTCAGTTGAACTCTTTCTTCTGAGGAAACAAGAATTAAGGTTGCTGCAGACCCGCATGGATTCACCTCAGCTAACAGTTTCTCATCCACAATTGCCTAGGGAGTTTCCTTGTCATTCCAATTGTCTAAAAAGACTTGCATTTTCCTAACTCTAGTCTGGGATTCACTTTCCACAAGTCTCCAGTCATGCTCAGTGTCTTCTCTTCTTTTATCTTATTATTTCTTTTGACTCAGGTTTATATTCTTTTCTTCTGCTTACCAGCTTCACGGCAATTGCAAAGGTATTCAACTTTTTTGTGCTTCCGCTTCCTCAACTGCAGAAACATTGCTGATACTATCTTTTAGGGCTGTAGGCTGGGGTGGCTCAGATAATATTTGTAAAGCAATTAACACAATTCCTAAAAACTATTAAATGTTCATATGTGTTAGCTATTATTTTTATTATGAGAATTTTGTGCTTCCTCAATTTCTTCCCCCACCCCACCCTCAGCATTTTCTACATTCTCATTTTAATATATATTATTCAATTTGCTATACTGGATAATTGAGCACGTTTATTACATTTTTTCAGTTTTTTTTTAGATTTTGTACATTGTTTTCACTTTATATTGAAACATACATTCAAAGAAAGCACACATTCTGAACCAACTGATCAATTAATTTTCACACAGCGAAATCATATACACATCATCCATGCCAAGAACTAAGATACCTATATTTTTTAACTTTTATTTTAGGTTCAGGAGTACATGTGCATGTTTATTATGTAGGTAAACTCATGTCATGTCACGAGGATTTGTTGTACCGATTATTTCGCCACCCAGGTACTAAGCATAGTACCCCATACTAATTTTTTCTGATCTTCTCCCTCCTCCTACCCTGAACCCTCAAGTAAGTCTCAGTGTCTGTTCTTCCCCTCTTAGCTTCTGCGCTGGGGCACTTTCAGGCTGCTTGGTGCCAGGGGGCTGCCCGTCTTCCCCTCTTATGTTAATGTGAAGAACTAGAATATTGGCCCTTCTTAGTCGGTACCTCTGCACAAAGGGAACCACTATTCTAACATTTATAGCCATAAGTCGGATGTGCCTGTTACTAAATTTTATATAAATTTTATATAAATTTTATATAAATTTGAACAGCATTTGCTCCTTTGTAGCTGGCTTTCTGCTCAATTTTGCATTAGAAATATTCTTCCATACTGTGCATGCAGTGGTAATTTGTTAATTCTCTGTGCTGTAAAGCAGAAGTGAACAAATTACTGCCCAAGGGTCAATTCTGGCCCACTACCTACTTTGGTAAATTCCCTGTTTTTCCATAATTTTGCTTTCCATGGTTTCAGTTACCTGCAATCAACCTGGGTTGGAAAATATTCAGTGGGGAATTCCAAAAAAGAAAAGTCTTATGTTTTCAATTGCACAGTATTATGAGTAGTATGACTGAATCTTGTGTCCTCAGATCCCATCCCACTGGGAACTTGAATCTTCCCTTTTTTTCAGAGGATCTACAGTATCTGTGTACCTGCTTCTTAGTCACTTAGGAGCCCTCTCAGTTATTAGATCAACTGTCACAGTATTGAGTGCTTGTGTTCAGGGAATCCTTAATTTACTTTATAATGTCCCCAAAGCACAAGACTAATAATGTATTAATCAGGGTTCTCCAAAGGGACAGAACCAATAGGATATCTGTATTTATAGAAGAGAGTTTATTAGGAGATCTGTACAACAAATCCCTGTGACATGACATTAGTTTATAGGAGAATTAGCCCACATGATTACAAGGCAAAGTCCCACGATAGGTCATCTGCAAGCCAGTGTAAAAGAGAAGCAGGTAGTGGCTCAGTGCATGTCTGAAAGACTCAAAACAAGGGAAGCTGATGGTGCAACCTTGAGTCTGTGGCTGAAGGCCCTAAAGGGCCCAGGAAAACACTGGTGCAAGTCCAAGAGTACAAAGGAGGAAGAACCTGAAGTCTGATGTCCAAGGACAGGAGGAGTAGGAGCAAGCATCCAGCACTGAAAGAAGCAAGAGAGCCAGAAGACTCAATAAGTAAACTCATCCCGTCTTCTTCCCCCAGCTTTGTTCTAGTTGCACCAGCGGCCAAGTGGATGGTGCCCACCCACACTGAGGGTGAGTCTTACGTCTTAGTCTACTGACTCAAATGTCTGTCTCCTCCAGCAGATACTCCCAGACACACTCCAAAACAATATTAGCCATCTAGACATCCTTCAGTCCAGTCAAGTTGACACCAAATATTAACCGTCACAAGTAGTGATGCTGACGATTCAGATATGGCAAAGAGAAACCATAAAGTGCTTTCTTTAAGTGAAAAAGTGAAAGTTCTTGACTTCATAAGGAAAGAAAAAAGTTTGTATGCTGAGGTTGCTAAGATCTACAGTAAGAATTGTCTACCCATTAAATTGTGAAGAAGGCAAAAGAAATTTGTGCTAGTAAGGCTGCCTTTGCAAAAATTATTACTGAAAATATTCTGACAGTGAAAGAGATCTGACCTAACCGACTCTGTCTTCTAACCTCCAAGCTGCCTTTGTTCATTTCAGGGCATAGGGTAAATGAACTTTGGGAAGAATTTAGTCTGTAGTTTAACTTTGAAATAAAGATGACAACAGCCCTTCTTGCAAGCCAACTCCCTCTTGCTTAGAGACAGCCTTTGTAAAACCAACAAATTAGCCACACGATAGGAAATTGTGGCTCGGGAGTCATGCAGCTAGAGAACACAAAATGTTGTTCCTATAGATAATATCATCATTATAAAACTTAAGATTGGTATTTGAGGTACTTTTCGGACCCTGCATTCTGATTGATCAGCTGGAGTACCCAGCCTGTAAACTGGCTCATCTGTTCTAGTGACCCCCATCTATGAACTGACTCAGCACAGGAGGACAGCTGTGACTCCCCATGATTTTATCACCAATCCAACCAATCATCAATCCCCATTCCCTAGCCCACTGCCTGCCACATGATCTTTAAAAAACCCTAGCCTCCAAATTTTCGGGGAGGCTGTTTTGAGTCATAATAAAACTCTAGTATCCCATTTAGCTGGCTCTGCCTGCATTAAATTCTTTTGCTGTTGCACTTCTCCTGTCCTGATAAATCAGTTCTGTCTGGGCAGGCAAGATAAACTCATTGGGAAGTTACACTGGTTTTGCTGTCACACCTTATACTGCCAAAGTTATAGCCACAGTGTATGAGAAGTGCTTAGTTAAGATGGAAGAGTATTAAATTTGTGGGCAGAAGGCATAAACAGAAATGCATTCTGATTGACTGCAATTGGATTCAGTACTCCATGGCTTTAGGTACCCACCAGGAGTATTAGATCATATCCCCCTAAGATAAGGAGAAAATAGTGTGCAGTTTTCTTTCGGCATAGCCACACTTATTTGTGTATACATTGTCTATGGCTGCTGTCTTGCTACAATGGTAGAATTGTGTAGTTGTGATAGACACTGTGTCATATGCAAAGCCTAAAACATTTACCATCTGGCCTTTTATATAAAAAGTTTGCTGACTCACCCCTTAGTTCAAGATGGGCTCAGCCCAGACTTCTGTGTTCTCAAGGCAAGAAATGTTCAAAGCAGGTATTGATCCCAGGCCCTAGAGCCAGAAGACATAAATTCAAGTCAAACTCTGCCACTTAACCATATGAGTGTGAAAAAGCTACCTAGCATGCATATAACTTAGTGTGTTTTTGTTGTTGCTGAAAAATAATGATGATTATAGTACCTTTCTCATATGGCAGATGTGAAGAGTTGTAAGGGTTCAATGTGATTTTGCATGTTCATCTCATTTAGTGTGTCACATTAGCTGTGAGACCCAGAACAGATTTATTATGATTATTTTAAAAATATTTTCTTTTGTGTAGTTAAGGTATACAAAATGATGTTATGTGGTACATGTCTATAATAAAATGGTTACAATAGTGAAACAAATTAACATATCCAGGGCAGATTTCTTAAGCTCTCCATGCCATGCTATCCACATTTATAAAATGGAGAAAATTATAGTTGCTACCTCTAGGGATTTTTGTGATGACTGATGAATTAAAGAAGTAACGCACTGGAAAAAAATGCCTGCCAAGTGCAGGAATTTAGTAAGCACTAGTCATTGCTGTGATGATCATTGCCATTTTCATCAGAATTGTTACTAATATTTAATCAAATAAAAAGGAACTCTAAAGACAAAGTATAAAGAAAAGATCTAGAAAATTATGACAGAATTTTATAATGAAGACTGAAAAGATTTCTCTCGAGTACCAAATGTGTCAAATTTATTTACTTTATAAATTATCATCTGCTTCCATTGGAACTTCATTTTTTAAAAAAAGTATCTGATGGTTCCATTTCAGGAAAGAAATGTTTAATGTTTATTTCTAATGCTAATATAAAAAATAAGAGAATTAAAAGCTACTTATAAAATATTCAGCAACATTTAGAAGAAAAAATATATACTTTGTTCTTCTGTACAATGGTTTGTCCTCAAGTAAGAAGAATATTTAAAAACTATATCCTGGTCAGGCGCAGTGGCTCATGCCTATAATCCCAGCACTTTGGGAGGCCGAGGCAGGCAGATGGCGAGGTCAGAAGATCGAGACCCTCCTGGCTAACACAGTGAAACCCTATCTCTATTAAAAATACAAAAAATTAGCCAGGCGTGGTGTGCACCTGTAGTCCCGGCTAATCAGGAGGCTGAGGCAGGAGATTTGCTTGAATTTTGGAGGCATAGATTGTGCCTGGGCAACAGAGCAAGACTCTGTCCCAAAACAAACAAACAAACTCTATCCTAAATTCTGTAGTGGCTCCATATTTCACTCCATGTAACATTCAAAGTTCTTAAGATAATCTACAGCACCCATATGGGCATCTCCCATTACCTCCATGAACTCTTCCCACACCTTTCAGACCCTGCCTAAGAGTCGCTTATTACCTCTCTTCTCCAGCTACCTGTGTCTTCTCGATGTTCCTGGAATGTCATTGCCTTAGGGCCTGTGGTAGGCACACTTCTAAAATGCCTCCCGAAGTATCTCACCCTGATCCCAGGGCTGATTATGATGAGAGATCACACCCATGAATATATCATAACCTGGAAAAAAATGGATCTTGCCAAAGTAATTGAGGTTAATAATCAGTTGACTTTGAGTTAATTAAAAGGAAGATTATACAAGTGGATCTAACCTTATTACATGAGCTCTTTAAAGGTAGAGAGTCTTCTCTGGATGGTAGCACAAGAGGAAGCCAGGGAGATCTGAATCATGAAAGGGGTTTGTCATGAGGATGATTCTCTGCCACTGGAATGGAATGGGCTGCCTGGAAGAACTGAGAGTGACTTCTGGCAGCTGATTGTGATCCCCTGCTGGCCTCCAACAGGAAGGTGCTGACTGACACCCGCAACCACCAGAAACTGAATTTTACCAATGACCTGAATGAGATTAGAAGTAGTTTCTTCCTCAGGTCCTTCAGATAGCCTACTCTGCCCAAAACCTTGCCTTTGGCCTGGTGAAACTCTAAAGAGAGAACCCAGTCACATCTGCCCAGACCTCTGAGCTACACAAGTATGAGATAAGAAATGGGTATTGTTTAAACTTGCTATTTTCAGTGATTTGTTATGAAATAATAGAATACTTTCTTGGCCTGTTCTTTATAGCTGGTTAGCTGGAAGGTTTTCTCCTTGGTATCCATTTGGCTAATTTTCTTGCTCCTTGAAATCTTGACTCAAATGTTTTCTCCTTGAGAGGTCTACACTGGTCACATTATTTAATATTTTAATATGCCCCATTCCACCCTAGCACTTGATCTGTCTGCTACCCTGCTTCACCGACCCAGTTTTTTTTCGATGTAGAATCTCATTACATATAACATTAATATACAGATATACTCTGGCATAATATAATGTATTTCTTGCTTAAATTTGTTGTTCTCCTTCACCACCTGGCACAAGAATAGAAACAAGATCTCTGTTGTATAACAAATGCCAAGTGCATGAAAAGGACCTGGCTCACTATGGGCATCTACTAAAAAATTGTTGAATAATTAAAGGAACAATTGAACAAATGAATAAGAAGTTGACGCAGAATATTGGCCTGTGGGTTGCAGTAAAATAGGAGGTTCACAAACATGCAAATACATGTAATTAAAAATCTAAGTTACTACAACAAGACTTTGTTCCCCTTTTTTAATGCTGTACAGAAAATGTCTGCTATCACACAGAATGTTATTTAGTCATATGAAGGACATTAGATTTTGAAATGGTGTTTAAATAAAGAGCAGAGATCAGATGATTCATTCAAAACTACAGAGAAGAAAACAACTTCAACAATGCTTCCAAGAAAAATATTTTCAAAGTAATCTCATAAAATCTCAAAGCGAATGAACAAAATGTAAAGAGACAGTGTCCTCAGCAAGAAGGCATAAATAATGGGAAGACTGGGTGTGGCAGTGCCTGAATCAGACTTCAGGAGCAAAATCAAACTTACAGATTAAATAAGACTTAAAGAATACAAAATAAAATAACTAAAGAGAGGGGGAAAGAACAAAGAATTGCATCTTTCTTCACAGCCTCACAATTTTTAAGTGAGAAAATTCACAATTTAAAGATAAACATTTGTACATGTTCATTTCAATACATACAATGAAAATTACGGAAGGCTAAAATATGCAATGTAAACATTTGGGTTAATAGTGAGAAGAAAGCCTACCATTACCAGTTGAATTAAATTCTTTTTCGCTGAAGGTATGCTAGCAACTTTGACATGAAAGCAACCTGGGAATTGAAAAGCAGGGAATGTAGACAAGGGGATGGTGAAGCTGTATCCAAGCTCTGGCACTGGAGGCAGAGATGGATAAAACTGTACACAATGGAATAGCTTCGTTATAGTGAGATATCAATAAACCTACATGTGGCAAGCAAAATTCTGCTTATTTGTTTTCTTTCTTTATAGTTTTATTTGTTAATATTAAAGCAATGTTAGTTGTGCTATGAAAACCCACAAGAGAGCATTTCTTTCTATACTGTACCAGAGTGTGAAAATGGAATAACTCAGTGTGAAGGTAACAGTGTTAATGCGAGTGAGAGAACCACAATGAGAAAAAGATCAAAGAGAAATAGAATCAGAGCAGATTAGTAAATTGACTTCATCCTCCTCCCACTTCTTACCATGCTGAAATGTTGGAGCTCCATGTTTTGTTTAATAAAGGAGGTTTCTCTTATATCTAATATAGCTTTAGGATGAAAACTTTGGTTAGAGCTCCAGTTAAAAGATAGGCTCTTTCCTAGCTCTGACGTGTCAATCATTTGTTAAATCTTGTCTAAATTTCCAGTTCCAGTGATGTATTGGCCACCTTTCAGTCTATTTCTTCTGTGGCTAAATCGGAATCTCATCCTGTTCTACACCAATGAATAATCTCCTGTCAGTTTCTGTGTACCACCCCCCACTGATCTGTCCTGAGTATTAGAAATGGTTCCCATGTCTGAAAGAATTTTCACTTACTTTTTAAAGCTAAGAATATGACTTTTAAATTCTCATGTCATTTTTTAGTGAGCAAAACTTCTAAAAGCACAAGTAACCAGAACATTCCAACCATTATGGAGCCCATCCATGTATATCATTTTAGCCTGTGAAGTGTAAAACTGTTTCTAGGAATAAAATTCTAACAAATGGCAGAAAAGATTGAAAAAAAAATCAACACAGTAAATAACATTAAGAAAAAGACATATTTCATCAATTAAAACCTTTAAGGGCATATCAGAAATAATAGAAATACAGGTCTTTGTAAGTAAAGAACAAATGTTGCTTTGGAAATCTATGCAGATTAGAACTTTTTGAATGAAACAAGAAAGAAACACTTCATCTAACAATAACAACAAATAGAATATAGGCTAATTTTTAGTTAAGATTAATTAAAGTAGAATATATATAAAAATAACATATAGGAATAGGCATAGGCTAGAAATGTGAAAATGAATGGTATCACTTACAGAATTCATCCATAATCCACAAATATCAATGTTCTGACTGCCTGTATGCCACAAAATATAACAAATATGACAAAACTGACACTTTTAAAGAAATAAGCCACTGTAACTTGTAAAACCTCTGCCACCTACTTAGAATGATCACAGGTTAGCAGGCATTGAACATGAAATATGATTGTTAATTATTCATCTGTTAGCATAGTTATTGTTTTACTCTCTTTAGTTTGGTCTGACAAGGAGATGACTACATTGGAGAAAAATATATAAATGAGTAACAACTTATTATTTAAGGAATTGCAGACCCAAAAATGAATCAGAAAATTGTTGGCTCTGAAAAATATCTATTTCAAGAATTCAGGGCTACAGACACTTTCCAGTAGATAGAAAATAGATTAGATATAGATGTGTAAGTATTTAAAAAACCCTTTAAAAAATAATATGAACTAAGATGAAGTTATATGATAAAAATTAATTTTTTTAATCAGCCCTCCATTTGGGTTAATAATCTCTACTATACTCAAACTTCAGCTGAGGTTTTAAGCTCAGTTAAAATTTTTTAAAAAAGCAAAATAGTAGGAAAATGTTGAGGCATTTGTATTGGCCTTGTCCCACTCCTTCACTGACTTATGTTCACTCCCACTGTGTTTCCAAGGTGGGATCCTGATCCCAGGTTCTGGAGGGAATAAAGTAGATATTATTCACAAATAATTGGACATGTCTTTATCACTCGTGTGGGGCTACCAGAACTACTGATGCAAGGTTCTTATCTCCATTTCACCTAATACTGAACTCAGACTAGAAAAGAGGTATTACTCAAAAGTATTATAAGGCTAATGAACAACCCATAGTCACCTGGGACAAAAGATTATGGCTGAGATACACGATAAATGATCTATGCCAGGGAAGCATGCTGGGGTCATTTTTTGGGGGGTAAAATCAGGACATTCAAAAATACATATGTATAGTAGGGAATTTAGAAGCCATATATATGCTCATAACAGACTTGAGAAGACCCCGTGCTTTCACCTGCGGCTTATTTCTTGGCTCAGTACAGCTTAGTACAAGCCAGTGTTGAAGAAGCATCCAACCTTAAGGCTAATCGACAAAGACTGGGAGAAATGATTTTTCGAGAACTGAATTTTTGTATGCAAAAGCGTGAATTTGGGCCCCTGCCTCATGCTATATACTAAAATTAATTCAATATGAATCAATGGCCTCAACATAATAGTTAAAATCCTAAAACTCTGGAAGAAAACATAGTTATAAATCTTCATAACTGTGAGTTTACAATGGATTCTTGCATATGGCACCAAAATCATGAGCAATAAAACAAGCAAACAAAAATAGATAAATTAGATCTCATTAAAATTACAAAGTTTTGTGCATTATAGAGTGTGATCAAAAAAGAAGAAAACCCACAGAATGGTAGAAAATATTTGCAAATCATCTATCTAACAAAAGTTTGATATCCAGAACATACAAAGAACTAACTCAACAACAACAACAAAACCACCCAGTTTTAAAAATGGGCAAAATACTTGAATAGACATTTCTCCAAAGGAGATATACAAATTGCTTGCTAATAAGCATCTGAAAAGTTTAATAATATGGCTAGTAATGAGGTAAATGTAAATTAAAACCATAATGAGATACTACTCTGCATGCATTAGGATAGCTACTATCCAAAAAATAGAAAATAACAAATGTCCAGGATGTACAGAAATTGAAACCCATGTAAATTGCTGGTAGAAATATAAAATGATGTAGCCACTATTGAAAGCAGCTTAATGGCTCTTCAGTAAGCTAAATATAGAATTACTGAATGGTCCAGAATTCTACAAGGCATATACCAAAAGCAATTGGAAGCAGGGACTCAAATGGATACTTATACAGCAGTGTTTCTTTGTTAGCATTATCTACAATAAATGCCAAAAGATGGAAATGGTCTAGGTGTCCATCAACAGTTAAATAGATTTAAAAAGTGTATGTGTGCACATGTGTGTATTATTCGTAAACATATGGTGAAGTATTATTCGGCCATATAGTGAAATAAATTTCTAATATATGTTTCAACATGGATAAAACATAAAAACATGCCTAGTGATTTAATCAGATGCAAAAAAATTGTATGATTTCATTTATATAGGATATTAAGAATAAGCAAATGTATAGAGATAGAAGTTAGATTTTTGGTTACCAAAAATCAGGGGAGGAAATAACGGGGAGTAATTGCTTAATGATTCCAGAGTTTCTATTTGGAGTGATGAAAGCGTTTTGGAAATAGGTAGGGGTGATATTTTCACAACATTGTGAATATAATTATACAAAATTATACACTTAGATATGGTTGAAATGACAAATTTGGTGTCATATATGTTTTTACCACAATATTAAAAAATCAAATAATGGGAACTTACATGGTTGTGAATAAGTGAAAAAGTAACAATAATTAAAAGAGACAATCAAACCAAGGCTTTCCATTTTTTTTTTGCCTTAACTATGATTTTCACTTGAGAATTCCATTTACCAACATCTAAAAATTGTTAGCTACCCTGTAAAAAATTCATAGAATTTTTAAATTTGAAAATGTATTCCACAGTTCTTACATACAGAAACTAAAACCCAGAGAGGTAAAACACATGTTTAAAACCACATACACATGAAAGACCAAACCACAATTAGAGTTTCTTTTGCAATTTTCTTCCTATTTTCATTTAGCTGATTGTTACTCCTTAAGCATTGCCAGTTTTTGGAGGATTCAGCATTTTACCTGCATTTTTCATCACTGTCAGTTTAGAGCTTTGCACAGTGCCTGGTGTTCAGTAAGTTATTGATAAACTTTCCTTGAATGATTTAATAAATCACCAGTTGGTTATTTTGTAATTTTTGCTGGTTTAATAATACTGTGGCTCAACCACAGAATAAATAATGGCCCACCCAGCTTGAAGCAGATCAGATTTTAGCCACCTGAAACTCCTCAGGTCAAGCTATTACAAGAGAGAAGAAAAGAGTTTGTATTCACCCTCTAGCAATGAACTGGCTCTGTAAGGACAGAACAAATAGAACCATCTCAAATGCTGATCAGAAGAATTACCGTAATCGAAGAGAACGAAAGAAGAAAATAGATAAGGTGTTCTGAATATACAATTTTGTTTCTTAAAATATTTTCCATCTAATAAATTACATAATGTTGTCAAAAGATGTACTACATTATAAAATCTTGAAATTGTCTTTCACGTTTACTTAAGACATGCAATTCTAATCAGAATAAGTAATAAAGTAAACCTTGTTGCTATTTTTCTTTCTCTTTCAATAAGCTGCCAAAAATCAACAAGAAGGAAATTTTCTGTGTTCCAGAAAGAGTTACTTTAGTTGTGTTTCTTGGTTATAAAAATTTAAGACAAGCAGTAACTTCTCGTGTTGAACAAATTATGTAGTAGAAATGTTAGTTTGGCTTATGGAAAGTTTATCCCTGAAAAAGAAGAATTTGGGGGAGTATAAAGAGCCATGTGCATTCTGGGAAGGAAGGGTCCCAGATATCCAATGCCTTTTATCCCAAGTTTGAAAGTTAAGTTAAACTGTAGGAATGAACTGCTGTCTTCATAAACAAAGTTTTCTAGCATGAAAGACTACCACAAAGAATTAATTCACCATTATAGAAGATATTCTCTAGCTTTGTGATCTGGATTTAACACAAAGACCATCAAGAGGGAGGGATGGTCCTGACCCAGCATCACAAGCAGACTTGCAGCCTTTTGTAGACCCATCTCCCTGGCATGTGGTAGTGCCTTGGGACCTATTAGGTAAGGGTGGGAAGAATTAGACAAATCTTAGAGCTTAGCAGTAATCGGAAATCATCTGTGTATCACCTGAGCACTGTCACTATCATTATATTATGTAGGGCTGATTGTTATTAAAACATATAATTTTTATATATTATAATTTAAAAATGCCAGTGGACTGATGGGACACTCTAGTTCACTTGCTTCACTTTACTACCAGAAACAAGACTGAAGTCCTTCAAATAAGTGTAAGTGACCAAGTGCCTGTGGTATTTACACAACTAAAGAAAAGGGGGAGATGGCCTCATAGGGAAAGCTTGGGTGTTTTTCTTCTTCTTTTTTAAGCTGATGAGTGTATCTGATTACTTGGATAGATGAAAGAAGGATGGTCATCCTTGCACACAGGATTGGTTGGGGACTCCCATTACATTACCACCATTAAACACAAACCTGTGAGAGCACTCTCCTGATTTTTTGCTATTGTCCATTTTAAAATTAGATTTGTAAACTTTATTGATAAAATACCTGTCCAGTTTCTCATAAATTAATGTAAATAGATTAAGTTTCTACGCTTAAAGTAACACACAACTAAAGACATCATAAAGATTAAAAGGCAAATAGAAAACTGATATACTAATAATTTAAA
Organism: Sapajus apella; assembly: GCF_009761245.1. NCBI lineage: Eukaryota > Metazoa > Chordata > Mammalia > Primates > Cebidae > Sapajus > Sapajus apella. Next base: position 11,695,442 of record NW_022436972.1, on the reverse strand, counting down.
AGATCACTATAAATAATTCAATATATGGAAAATGCACTATTTGGTTAGTAAGTGAAGTAATTAAAATAAAACAATACTGAGATACCGTTTTAGACCTATCAAGTTGGCTAAGATTTATTAGATAAATTATTGAGGCATTAAGACAGCACTCTTATCTACTAATGGTTAAATGAAAATTGGTTCATCTTGTAGGAAAGAAAGAAAAAAAAATGAGCATATACATATTTTAAGAGTTCATACTCTTTAATCCTAGAATTCTCGCAGGTAAATAGATAGCTGTACTGAAAGTTTATACAAATATGTTTAATATATCTCTACCACATAACCAAAAATTAATAAACACAATGAAAAAACAATTTAGCAGTTCAGCAATAGGGATTGCTTAAATCAAGCACTGTGAAGATATAACTTGGGAAATCATATAGCACTAAAAGTGATACATAACTTGGAAAATTATATAGCACCATTGCTTTAGTTTTTCAAATAATATCCAGACTTAAGCAAATTGAAAAGAAACTGATTGCTCTTTGCCAAAATTAAAACTCTTTTAAGGGCATCTTGTGACACTAACTACTTGGAGCAATTATTCTTTTCCAGTAACCCACTAAATGGGTCCAGAGCTATGCATTTGGAGTTTATGATAAATGTCACCACGGTTTTTTTTTAAGAAATTTGTATTGCCGCATGTTTCTTCTCAGAGTTGATCATGGGGCTCTCATTCTGAAATTGTACACCAACCAGATGAGCATCTTCTGAAATAGTGGGAGGACAGCACACTTCTGTTTTTGGCAGATTCGTTAATTTCTCAGTAACAAAGATAGTGCCTTCAGCAATAACCACAGAGAATCTATGCTGCAGGTATTCACAGTTCTTCACCATAGTACCACCCCACTTTCCATTCCTTGGATTTGCTTTTTTTTGTTGTTTTTATTTTACCTATTGCTGCTAAAAAAAAAAAAAGCCTTAGATCATAGGCAATATGTTTATTGCCTATGATCTAAGGCTTTTTTTCTATATTTCACAACCCAATTTGCATTATACTTGGTATATATAACTACTAAATATTATGTTTAGTGCAATGCTTTATGAGAAAATACAAAGTTAAAATCTCAGATATAAGAGACTGTTCAATCTTGTATGTATACAGACATGTGCACACACAAATATTAAGAAGACATTAAAGCTAGAAAATTGCTTGAGAGATTTTAATCGTGACAAATATGAAGACATCCTTTTTCACTTCATTATTAATGTATATTAGAAAACATACATAATAATGGTCAGCCAGTATAACTCATTGATCTTGCATCCTCAACAAAAGCTAACAGATGCTTGCAAATTTGATAATCTCTGTGGTCATTTTCACAAATTTGATAATCTTTGTGGTCATTTTCACTTAAGGAGCTTGCTGTAAATATAATTATCTATCAATCTGTCTCTATCTATCTGCAGAATTGTGTACTTTAGCATATCTCAAATTATGCTGGTGGCAACTTTAAGAGTTTATTTTGTTTCTCAGACAGTTGTCCTATAAATAATAGTGCAATCTGCTGTAGTATAATCTATATTATTGGCAGAATTCTTCATGTTTGTGCATCAAGTATCATTAAAAATACATTCCACATTTTCATATTGAGTAAAACATCAACCTATGAATCCCTTAAGATGGAGTTTATAAATATAAACAGAAATAAAAAAATATTCAGAGGTTTTACGTGTAGACAAAAATGGGGCTTAGTATTTCAGAATTAAAAGCACTAGATCAAAACAGATTCATAGACTTAAAGACATATGGCGCCATTATTTATTTCTTGTGATGTGAAATTTTTCTATAAAATTATTGTAAAAGTAACATATATTCTTTCACAACTTTGAGTTTTGCCTTAGCAAGCTTCTTTTTATTGTTTTGACAAAATTCGCCATTGCTTTAGTTTGTCTTTATCTGCATCTCTAAGCTCACCCTTTTAAAAATTATAAGTGCCGAACCTGTTCAGTTTTAACTAATACAAAATGCATATTAAATTTGGTTGTATTATTTTTGATGATTTTATAAGTTACATGAAAAACAGAGATAAAATTTCTTTTAAAACTAAAATATAAAATACAAATTAGAATAGTTGGTGAATTTTAGGAAGCAAAGGCCCAGTACATTAAGTACTTTATTTTAATTGTATTGTCTAAAATTTTTAATCAGTAATGGGGATAATTACTCGAAATGGAGCTATATGTGCTATCCAAGGCAGTTAATATTTTACTATTATGTATTTTTTAGCTAATAATTACTACTACCACACACACACACACACACACACACACACACACACACACACACCCCATACTGATAAATCCAAAACTCTTCTTCCCTAATGCTTAATTCCATGAAATTCTCAGGAGCCTTTCTTCTAATCAGTTACTCTACTCTGTCCTTGAAAGATTGTGAACCAGGTTTATTATAGTAAGATTTCCAACAAAATGTTAATGTTTCTGTAAGCCAGTAATTTTCAAGGTGTGCTCCTCAGAGTCAGAAAGGTCTGTAAGATATTTTGGGGGTTGCAGTGGGGCATAAGAGGGTGGCAGAGAGGAGGCACCCCTGAGGACTTCCACTTTTTCATAAAAGAACTGTTCTATGCTGAAGAGCAACACTAAAAACCTTTTCTATGTTTATGAGTTCAGTGGAGAGATAGCATGACTTCTGACCTCTTGCTTCAGGGGCTTCATATATAATTTTCGCTAAAAGAATCTCTGCTATCTGCCTTTGACCATAACAGTGGTACCTATTTAGAAAGAAGATTGCCACAGAGTCCTGGAAGATGGAGTTTTAGAGCTGGAAGGCTGCCCCAAGATTTTCTGTTTCAGTGTTCTTATTTTACAGGAGATGGACCCAAGAATAAATTACTTGCTCAGAGTCTCATAGATTAAATAAATCAACATTTATTCATTCAAAAATTTACTGATTAAATACCACATGTCAGACATTGGCTCTATACTGAGAATCGATAGAGTGTTAATTAAGATGGACACACTCAGTGCTCCATGGAGCTCACCCTCTAAAGAGAGAGACAGACAATAAAATATGTACAAAACAAATGTCAAAGTTTCAGGTGCTTTGACAAAAGTTCTGTGAGGGAGATACAGCATGGCAAGGAGAGAGATAGCTGAAAAAGATGGTTAGGTTGCTATGGGAAGTGCATTCTATAAGATAGCACAAGAACACCTGTATGAGACGATGATTTTTTATCAATTATTGGAAAGAGTGAGGAGATGATGCTAGGCAAGAAATTCTAAGCACAGTGATTTGCCTGAGGCAGGACCAATTTTAATTTGTTCAAGAAACAAGGTAGCTGGTGTGGCAACAATACAGTAAGCCACGGGGAGTATTATAGGAAGGGATATAATGACGTATGGGAGGGCACATCGGGAGGTTCTGCAGAACAAGATAAATAAGTAAGAAAGCCATTGGCGTTTGTTCCCCTAGGGATGTGAAGTAAGCTGACTTGTCGTTTTCAGAAGATTAGCCTTTGAGTAGTGGTTTGTAGTTCTCCTTGAAGAGGTCCTTTATCTTTTTTGTTAGTTGTACTCCTAGGTATTTTATTCTCCTTGTAGCAATTGCGAATGGGAGTTTGCTCTTGATTTGGCTCTCTGTTTGTCTGTTATTGGTGTATAGGAATGCTTGTGATTTCTGCACATTGATTTTGTATCCTGAGACTTTGCTGAAGTTACTTATCAGTTTATGGAGATTTTGGGCTGAGACAATTGTTACTTCTAAAGATACAATCATGTCGCCTGCAAATAGAGACAATTTGACTTCCTCCGTTCCTAACTGAATACCCTTTATTTCTTTTTCTTGCCTGATTGCTGTGGCTAAAACTTCCAATGCTATATTGAATAGGAGTGGTGAGAGAGGGCATCCTTCTCTAGTGCTAGATTTCAAAGGGAATGCTTCTAGTTTTTACCCATTCAGTATGCTATTGGCTGTGGGTTTGTCATAAATACCAGAAGCTAAAGTACAATTTAAAAAAAAAAAAAAAGAAGAAGAAGAAGAGGCCTTTGAATTGCTGGAGAGACTACAACAGAAGCAGGGAGCCCTGTGAGGAGCTCTTCCCGGTGTCCTGACAAGAAATGGACTGAAATGACAGTAGTGGGCTTAGGGATCAGTACCTAGTCTCAATAAATCATTTACATGTGGAACTTGCTAACAGAGTAGATGTGTGAAATCACTGATGTTAGGGCATTTGGCTGAAGTAGAATATTATTTAATGAGACAAGGAACAGTTTGGGTGCAAGGCAGAGAGTTACAGATAGATAATGGTAAGACTGAAATCTAGTGATGGTAAAGCAGGAAACAAATCTACTCTTTATGAAGTCCCAGGGAGCAGAGCGGGAGGGGAGTGGAAACTAAGTGAGAAGCATGTTAAGCAGAGTAGAGTATGCAAGAGAAAAAACAGAGAATCGGAGAGAGGAAGACTTTGAACAATATGAGTGAAATTTGAATACCGGGGGAAGAAGAGGGAGAAGTGAAGAATGAGACTGTTTTTCGATTGAGAAATAGGGTCATCAAGTGTATCTATTTACTAAAATAAAGAGAATGAATACTATGGAAGAACAGTTGCAGCCGAAAAGGGGGTTAATGCATTTTTTTTTCAGTTGCCATGAGCTCTCAGCCTGATGGTGAAACAAAATTGATTTGGAGATTTGGTCACCATCCTTATGTAGAAGGTGTTGGAGGTCATGTGAATAGATAAAGATTGATATCAAATTTTTGATCAATGGCAGACGAAGAATAGGTGGTGAAAAACTTAAGCAATAAATGTGGGTAATTCTTTTAAGAAATTTGCCTATAAGGAGAAGAAGACAGAGAAAGAACAAAAGCCGAAGATCAGAGTTGTGTAAAAGAATTTTTAAAAATATAAGACCGGGAAGACTTAAACAGTCTAAATATTTTAAATATATTGTTAAGAAGGTTAAGAGAAAAGAAAGAAATATGGGAGAAAGAGGAGATAATCAGTAAAGCAAGTTCACTGAAAGGATGTCAGTGAATGCAATTTAGAGAATAGTGAGTGACAGTGATATAAACTTAATTAGATGTGAGCTTTTCTATAATTTTTAATTTTAAAATTTCAACACAGTATATTTAATAGCAATACACAGAAAGTATTTATATACTTCTTATACCACATTTTCCCTAATACTGTTCTCAGAAAGATTCTTAGAGAAGAAGAAGAAGAATTGTTAGGATATGTTGGAACTTTCTCTTTTCACTTTTCATTTATGTTGATACGTAATAGATGTATATATTTGGGGTTAATATGATAATACATCATACAATTTGCAAAGATCAAATCAATGTAATTGGGATTTTCATCATCTTAAATGTTTATTTTTTATGCTAGAAAGATCAGAATTGTTCTCTTCTATTTTGAAATGTTCTATAGATTTTTATAAACTATAGAGATCCTACTGGTCTATTAAGCCCTGGGTTTTATTTCTTCTATCAAACTGTATATTCATAATATTTGTACAATAATTGACCTCATTTCATTTCTTCTTATTTTTAAACTCATTTTATATTAATTGTTGAATTTATTATCCTCTAAAAATGTTTATGAGTTGAAATTCTTATCCTTATTTTCTAGATTAAAAATTTGATATTTGGAGAAATTAAATATTTTTTTTCAAGTCACGCAGCTAGTAAATAACAAACTAATATCAAATTCTGACATATTGTTCCAAAAACCCCTTATCTTCCACTATGTTATATTCTCTGAATGATACTCTCAGAGAAGCCATCTATTCATGTCAAGTAATTTGCAGAGAGAACAAACATTGTTCTCATTCCCATGTTAGCTGGTAATTGATGTCTGAAATCCTTTATCAGGTAAATCACAATTTTTTTTAAAGATGTGGGCCTCGCTATATTGCCCAGTCTGATTAGGTTTTTAACCTCTTGAAGGCAGGATATATTTGCTATAACCTGATATCATTATAAAATTATAAGACACGGAATCTCCTGCCTAATAGTTCGTCAATTTAACGTATACTGAAATAATTACTTCTTAAAAATGCTTCATATGCAAATGTGCAAAAGGTAGCATATAGGCTTAAATGACCAACTAATCAACAATGCCTATCTGACCCTTTCCCAAGGGTAGAGGTAAGAAAGAATCGCAGAAGGTTGATGGTTGTGATATTGAAGCCCCTTACAGAAGGAGAAAGCCTGGAGAACCTGAGACATCATGAAGAAACTTAGTTTCATTTCCACCTTTCAAATAGACCCTGATTAAAAAATTAGCTAAAGACTAGACATAAAATATAGCTGGCAGCTGGTCATCATCACTGCAAAATAAACTTCTTTGGAAAAACACATGCTGAAACACAATTAATAACTTTGTATTTAGGAGCAAATTACCGTCACTAGGATCAGTAATTTTTACCATGTGAAGTACTAAGGATACTGAGTTTTACCCCCACTCCAGACAGAAGGGATGTTATTAAAATAATAAATTTGCCTATTATTGTTCTTATCTATATGAGGGTCTATCAGTGAGGTGTTTAGAATTGAAAACAATGCTTATAATACTAAAGTTTCTCCTTGGTCTTCAGTAGCCACTTCTACTTATTTCAGTGGACAATTGGTAAGGAGGTGCCGTTCTTCAACTCGAATTGTAAGCTCACAGAAAAAGCACAAAGGCAAGGCGTTTCCACTTTTTGAATAAACTTTCTCTAGGATGTATATAGGTGTTGTTTTAAAATGCTACATATTTTCATCTCTTTTGTATGCCTAGTTCTTTGTCATTTTTAGGGTTAACATAAGGAAGTCTATAAAAAGAACTCACTGGGTACTAGGAGCACTCATATATTAGACTTCTCTAGAGTGACAGAACTAATAGGATAAACATATATATATGTGTATATATGTATATGTATATATGTACATGTATATACATGTATACATATGTACATATATGTATATGTATACACATATATGTATACATATGTGTATATGTGTGAGTATATACATATGTGTGTGTGTGTGTGTGTATATATATATATATATATCTTCTGTATTACCTATATATATGGAGTTTATTAAGTAGTAACTTACACAATCACAAGGCCCCACAATAGGCCATCTGCAACCTGAAGAGCCAGAAAGCCAGTCTGAGTCCCAAAGCTGAAGAACTTGGAATCCCGTGTTCCAGGGCAAGAAGCATCCAGCATGGGAGAAAGATGTAGGCTGGGAGGCTAAGCCAGTCTAGCCTTTTCACATTTTTTTCTACCTGCTTTATATACTGGTCATGCTAGCAGCTGATTGGTGTCCACCCAGATTAAGGATGGGTCTGCCTCTCCTAGCCCACTGACTCAAATGGTAATCTCCTTTGGCAACACCCTAACAGATACACCCAGGATCTATACTTTACATCCTTTAATCCAATCAAGTTGAGAGTATTAACCATCACAACCCACATTTGAAAAGAAGTCAGTATTTTGAAAGGCAAAAAAGAGTGGGTGGAGACATAAGAATAAAAGAAATAGGGGGGTTGAATCAAAAAGAAGAAAAAAATTTAGAAGCAATTAGAAGTGATGAGAGGCAAGAATAGAGGAGGAAAAAAGAATCATATTGAAAATTGCAAGTAAATGGGAAAAAGAGAAAAAAATTAGTCTAAGAGATGGCTGTGAAATTTTGCCACCAATTGACTTAGTAGCACTACAGCACTTAGAAATGTTCAAATTGCTGTAAGGGCAAATGAGATGCATCTGAGTAAACAAAGTAAATTATTGAAAAGCTTGTCCTGTAATCCCAGCCCTTTGGGAGGATGAGGGGTCAAATCACAAGGTCAGGTGTTCAAGGCCAGCCTGACCAACATGGTGAAACCCCATCTCTACTAAAAATACAAAAATTAGCTAAGCCTGGTGGCACATGCCTGTAATCCCAGCTACTCAGGAGGCTGAGGCGGGAGAATCACTTGAACGCGGGAGGCAGAGGTTGCAGTGAACCGAGATCATGCCATTTCACTCCAGCCTTGGCAACAGAGTGAGACTCCATCTCAAAAACAAACAAACAAACAAATAAATAAATAAATAAAAGTTTGTGTAAGTTTGGCTTCTGTACGATTCTGCAGCTCTGCAGCTACTTTTTTTTTTGTCCTGTACACAGTGATGTTAACACTTCAGCAGTTACTTGCTGAAGTCTAGCTTCACTAGGCAAGATCATGACAGATGATGAAATAGAGAAAAATATTCACAAAGCAATTTATGTTGAAGAACACTTAGGCAGTTATATGTTGCAAAGAGGGAAAAAAAAAGATTAAAGACAAAGTAAAACTGAGTGGTAATGCTAAGCCAAATAATTTCATGTGATATATTGGAGACGTTGTTATATTTGGGTCCACACAGGTGTATGGAAGGTGACAACATGCCAGCCAAAGAAGAATGCTCAATGAGCACCATCCAACCAGAGCAAGGATGTGGCAGGCTCTGGGCAGAGACAGATGGAAGGCTCTGGCAAGCTCTTTATATTTTCTCACTCTGTGGATAAATACAGGCACTTACAGATACCATTGTAAATTTCAGTTGCTATTTCTAGGGAGCTCAATGTTGTGTGCAGTATTATGAGGAGAATGTTGGCTCTTGTGTGAGGATTTACCTCACTGCATTGTCATCCTCTAATGATACCCCCAGGAAGTACATCCCAGAGTTCAAGGAACAGAAGGATACACTAACCAAGTTGAGCTTTTCAAATAACACAGAGTAGTAAATCAATTAAAAACACACAGTGAAGGGTCAAGGGAAAATAATACAGGTACAATAACCCACTTAGGATAGAGTACAAGGAAGACAGAAAGAATATACTAACTGCGTCCTCAGATATGTTCTATCAGAGAGACACAGTTAGAAATACACCTGGCCAAGCTGTGGTTCATCGTTTAACCTGATGAGCAGCTGTAGATTTTATTTATGTCTCTTAGGAGACCACAGGTAGTGTCAGAAGGAGTTCACAAATGGTTGGCCAATTTAAGAACTCATAAATATTGTGTGCCTTTGTAAGCCTCACAAATTTGTTGTGTATCAGGAAAATCATATGCCTCAGGTATATGCAGTGTATTATGAATATTACATGCCACTTGATCTTTCTCTATGTTTGATGCATACCTGTTTTACTAATGTTATTTATTCCTAACCCATAATATAGTTTACTGATTTACTTAACATTTTCATGAATTCTATCTATGCCTCACAAGCTACTTGTTTCCACATCTAATTTTGTTTATCATCATTTGTCTCTTTTTCTGATTTTTTTTTTTGTATGTTAGGTTATGGGATACATGTGCAGATCATGCAGGATTGTTGCATAGGTATACACATGGCAAGGTGGTTTCCTTCTTCCCCCCAATCACCTATATTTGGCATTTTCCCCCATGTTACCCCTCCCCAACCTCCCCATCCCTGCTGTCCCTCCCTTAGCCACCCCCCCAACAAAAGACCCAATGTGTGATGCTCCCCTCCCTGTGTTCATGAGTTTTCATTGTTCAACACCTGCCTATGAATGAGAACATGGAGTATTTGGTTTTCTGTTCCTGTGTCAGTTTGCTGAGAATGATGGTTTCCAGATTCGTCCATGTCCCTACAAAGAACATAAACTCATCCTTTTTTATGGCTGCATAGTATTCCATGGTGTATATGTGCCACATTTCCTTTGTCCGGTCTATCATTGATGGGCATTTAGGTTGGATCCAGTTCTTTGCTATTGTAAACAGTGCCACAGTGAACATACATGTACATGTGTTTTTATAACAGAATAATTTAGAATCCTTTGGGTATTTACCCAGTAATGTGATTGCTGGGTCAAATGGAATTTCTATTTCTAGATCCTTGAGGAATTGCCACACTGTCTTTCACAATGGTTGAACTAATTTACACTCCCACCAACAGTGTAAAAGTGTTCCTATTTCTCCACATCCTCTCCAGCATCTGTTGTCTCCAGATTTTTTAATGATCGCCATTCTAACTGGCGTGAGATGGTATCTCAATGTAGTTTTGATTTGCATTTCTCTAATGACCAGTGATGATGAACATTTTTTCATATGTTTGTTGGCCTCATGTATGTCTTCTTTTGTAAAGTGTCTGTTCATATCCTTCACCCACTTTTGAATGGGCTTGTTTGTTTTTTTCTTGTAGATCTGCTGTACTTCTTTGTAGATTCTGCATATTAGGCCTTTGTCAGATGGGTAGATTGCAAACAATTTTTCCCATTCTGTTGGCTGCCGGTTCACTCTGATGATTGTTTCTTTTGCTGTGCAGAAACTCTTAAGTTTAATTAGATCCCATTTGTCTATTTTGGCTTTTGTCACTGTTGTTTTTGGTATTTTAGTCATGAAGTCCTTGCCTATGCCTATGTCCATGCCTATGTCCTGAATGCTTTTGCCTAGGTTTTTTTTTATAGGATTTTTACGGTGTTAGGTTTTATGTTTAAATCTTTAATCCATCTGGAGTTAATTTTAGTGTAGGGTGTAAGGAAGGGGTCCAGTTTTAGCTTTCTGCAGATGGCTAGCCAGTTTTCCCAACACCATTTATTAAAGAGGGAATCCTTTTCCCACTGCTTGTTTTTGTTTTTGTGAGGTTTGCTGAAGATCAGATGGTTGTAGATTTCTGACGTTTCGTCTAAGGCCTCTGTTCCGTTCCATTGGTCTATTTCTCTGTTTTGGTACCAGTACCATGCTGTTTTGCTTACAATAGCCTTGTAGTATAGTTTGAAGTCAGGTAGCATAATGCCTCCAGCTTTGTTCTTTTTTATTAGGATTGCCTTGGCTATGCAGGCTCTCTTTTGGTTCCATATTAAGTTTAAAATGTTTTTTTCCAGTTCTGTGAAGACTGTCAATGGTAGCTTGATGGGGATGTCATTGAATCAATACCATTTTCACAATATTGATTCTTACTAACTATGAGCATGGAATGTTTTTCCATCTGATTGTGTCCTCTCTTATTTCCTTGAGCAGTGGTTTGTAGTTCTCTTTAAAGAGGTCCTTCATGTCCTTTGTTAGTTGTATTCCTAGGTATTTTATTCTCTCTGCAGCAATTGTGAATGGGAGTTCACTCATGATTTGGCTCTCTGTTTGTCTGTTATTGGTGTATAGGAATGCTTGTGATTTCTGCACATTGATTTTGTATCCAGTGACTTTGCTGAAGTTGCTTATCAGCTTACGTACATTTTGGGCTGAGATGATGGGGTCTTCTAAATGTACAATCATGTTGTCTGCAAATAGAGACAATTTGAATTCCTTTTTTCCTAACAGAATACCCTGTATTACTTCTTATTACCTCATTGCTCTGGCTAGAACTTTCAATACTACATTGAATAGGAAGAGTGAGAGAGGACATCTTTGTCTTTTGTCATTAATAGCTTTTATTATTTTGAGATAGGTTCCATCAATGCCTAGTTTCTTGAGAGTTTTTAGCATAAAGTGCTGTTGGATTTTATCAAAGGCTTTCTCTGTATCTATTGAGACGATCATGTAGTTTCTGTCTTTGGTTCTGTTTATGTGATGGATTACATTTATAGATTTGCGTATGTTGAACCAACCTTGCATCCCCAGGATGAAGCCTATTTGATTGTGATGAATAAGTTTTTGATGTGCTGTTATATTCAGCTTGCCAGTATTTCACTGAAGATTTTTGTATTGATGTTCACTATGGATATTGGCCTGAAGATTTCTTTTTTAGTTGAATCTCTGCCAGGTTTTGGTATCAGGATGATGTTGGTCTCATAAAATGAGTTAGGGAGGATTCCCTCTTTTTGTATTGTTTGGAATAGTTTCAGAAGGAATGGTACCAGCTCCTCTTTGCACATCTGGTAGAATTCAGCTGTGAACCTGTCTGGACCTGGATTTTTTTTGGTTCATAGGCTATTAATTGCTGCCTCAACTTCAGATACTGTTATTTGTCTATTTAGGGATTCAACTTCTTCCTGGTTTAGTCTTGGGAGGGTATAAGTTTCCAGGAATTTATCCATTTCTTCCAGATTTGCTGGTTTATGTGCATAGAGTTGTTTGTAGTAATCTCTGATTGTGGTTTGTATTTCTGTGGCTTTGGTGGTGATATCCCCTTTATCATTTTTTATTGCATCTATTCGATTTTTCTCTCTTTTCCTTTTTATTAGTCTGGCTAGCAGACTGTCTATTTTGTTGATTTTTTCAAAAAACCAGCTCTTAGTTTCATTGATATTTTGGAGGGTATTTGTGTCTCTATCTCCTTCAGTTCTGCTCTGATCTTAGTTATTTCTTGTCTTCTGCTAGCTTTTGAGTGTTTTTGATCTTGCTTCTCTAGCTCTTTCAATTTTGACGATAGGGTTTTGATTTTAGATCTTACCTTTCTTCTCATGTGGGCATTTATTGCTATAAATTTCCCTCTAGAAACTGCTTTAAATATGTCCCAGAGATTCTGGTATGTTATGTCTTTGTTCTTATTGGTTTCAAAGAACATCTTTATTTCTGCCTTCATTTCATTGTTTATCCAGTCACCATTCAGGAGCAAGCTGTTCAGTTTCCATTTAGTTGTGTGGTTTTGAGTGAATTTCTTAATCTTGAGTTCTAATTTGATTGCACTGTGGTCTGATAGACTGTTTGTTATGATTTCCATTCTTTTGCATTTGCTGAGGAGTGATTTACTTCCAAGGTGGTCAATTTTAGAGTAAGTGCGATGTGGTGCTGAAAAGAATGCATATTCTGTGAATTTAGGATGGAGATTTAGGATTTAGGATGGAGAGTTCTGTAGATGTCTGTTAGGTCCACTTGGTCCAGATCTGCATTCAAGTCTTGGATATCCTTGTTGATTTTCTGTCTCGTTGATCTGTCCAATATTAACAGTGGAGTGTTAAAGTCTCCAACTATTATTGTGTGAGAGGTATTTTATAGCAGAATTGAATCATCTCAAATAATAAAAGAAATTTACATTACATTAAAAGTGAAAGAGGACTTTCTAAGGAGAAGGCAAATGTAAAAGCTGGAAGAACTGGGTGAGTGCTACTTGAGATGAGATTTTAATTTAATACAGTTGTAGTGAATGTTGGGAGATAATGAAAAAAGACAATACAGATAGTGATTCCAGGTCTGTTTTACAAGGTTGATGGTTAGTTCTTTCTTTCTTATTAGAAACATGAGTGTTTGCCACAACAGGAATGCCTGCTTCCCTGTTTCTACCTTAAAAGGTCCAGAGTGAAATAACTGTCTTCTGTCTTTAGGTCTAATTATCACCTCTCCCTTAAGCATTACCTCTCTTAGAAACAACCTCTTCACAGCGTGATGGTGATTGATAGAGAAGATATTCACTCCCCAGGATAGACTCTATTTTCTACCCAATGTCCCAGCAACACAATTACCACAAAGAAGGTAACTCTTTTCCCCATTCTGATTAAATGATACTTATATTAAGATGCATCTTAAAACTAAGTGAATATACAACAAAATTTCTATTCTTTAAAGCTATTTCTCCACTAGTGGGAGATGAATTTATATTTATGTTGTTTCCTGCAGCTGCCATTGTCACAGTCTCCATTTCTTATTCCCCATCATTTTCTATCTATTCATCTGCCACAAACCATTTTCCAATAAAGATACAGTGTTCCAGCAAATTAAAATACGTTTTACTAAGAAGGAACAAAGTCAATATAGATGTAATGGAGCCCATGTACACATAAATCAATTTGCTTTACAAAATAGATAATTATTTAAGTCTTAAAACATCTGCATTCATGCTATGACGACTGGCTAGCAATAAGCAGAGGAATGAAACTGGACCCCTGTCACTCACCCTATTACAAAAAATAAGATGGATTAAGGACTTAAATATAAGACCTCAAACTATAAAAATCCTAGAAGAAAACCTAGGAAACATTCTTCTGGGCATTGGCCTAGGCAAGGAATTTATGACTAAGACCTCAAAAGTAAAAGCAACAACAAAAAAAAAATTGATAATTGGAACTTAATTGAACTATAGAAATTTTGCACATCCATAATAAACTTTCAAAATTGTAAAACAGCCTACAAAATGGAAGAAAATATTTGCAAGCTGTGCATCCAAAAGAGGACTAATATCCAGAATCTATAAGCAACTTAACAAGAAAAAAGCAAATGACCCTATTAAAAAGTGGACAAAGAACATGAACAGACTTATCAAAAGAAGACATACATACACATAGCCAAGAACCATAATTTTAAAAATGCTCAACACCATTAATTGTCAGTGAAATGCAGACTAAAGCCACAATGAGATACCATCTCACACAGTCAGAATGTCTGTTATTAAAAAGTCATAAAATAACATATTGATGAGGATTCAGAAAAATGGGAATACTTATACACTGGTAGTAATGTAAATTAGTTCAGTCCTTATGGAGAGCAGGTTGGAGATTCCTCAAAGAACAACAAAATAAGACTACCATTCGGCCCAGCAATCCCACTACTGGGTATCTTCCAAAAGGAAAATAAAAAGATACCTGCATTCATTTGTATATCACAGCACCATTAACAATCCAAAACTCATGGGATCAACCTGAGTGTCCATCAGTGTGGACTGGAAAAAGAAAATGTGGTACATATACACAAGGGAATATTACAGAGCCATGAAAATGAATGAAATGCAACATTGATGCAGCTGCAGGTCATTATCCTAAGTGAATTAACACAAGCAGAAAATCAAATGCCACATGTTCTCACTTATAAGTGGAAGCTAAACAATGAGTACACACACGTAAGGATGGAAACAGTAGACACTGGAGACTCCAAGGAAGAGAAGAGTAGGAGCAAGGGTTGAATAACTACCTGTTGGGTACTGTGTTTGCTATTTGGGTGATGGGTTTGATAGAATCCCAGATATCAGCATTACATATTATATCCACTTAACAAACCTGTGCATGTACCCCTGAATCCATAAATAAAGTAAAATTTTAATCCTAAAAAAATACTAGATTCAGACTACAAAATGATATGGTAATGTGACAATGTAAATGTAAAACGAAAGTGTTCTGCTACTTCACAAAATCACATTTTAATTTAAATGTGAATTGAATTCTCCACCATGAGCAAAGTCATAAAAAAACTCAGGAAGATAATGATTTCACAACTCTTATTTCTTAAACCGTGTTTGGTATTGCTGCCTGGAGCTGCCACCTCTCTTCTTGCACAGATCCTTGAGATCTTAAGTTCTCCTTGAGCCAAGATGTAGCTCATTTACTTTGTTGCTGAAGTTTTGCTGCTTGTATAGAATATTACATATTATGCTTTTCTAACAGTGGAAACTGGGCGGAAGGACTATTTGGAGTTTCAGACCTGGCAAAGCAAGATTTTAAGGATAAACTAAGACTTGCAGAGTATTTGTTTTTTAATAATAACTATGATTTATTAGACAGCTACTCTAAGTGCTAGGCATTGCCTCAAGCTCTTTAAATGTATAATATCTGTTACAAGAAGTATTATTACTGGTTTTATTCAAACAAAGAATCTGAGGCTTGGAAAAGATATGGTACTGTCTGGAGTCATTCAGTAGGCATCAAGATTTAAACTCAGGTTTATCTGATTAAAATATAGTTTTTTTTTTCTGCAGGATCATTATGCATCAATAGGCAGAAGAGAGTCTTTGGATGTTTTGGAACATAAAAATGGAATAATCAGAAAGGTGCTTCAGTTAGCTATGTGCGGTGACTCTGAGGGACAGTATTTAGAATAGGGCTCCTGTTAAGAGGAAATGGCAAAAATAACAGAAGTTCGAACAAAGCTTATAATGGTGGACTAGGAAAGTAAGTGGAGTGTAGTAAAAGCAATTCTGTAAAAAAATGCATGAAAAGGTTTTATCCTCCTGTGTATCCTCTGAACCTAGCACAGTGCCTGTCTGTAGGGGTTCAACATTTACTCACTGAACAAAAGGGAATCCCTGGATGAGCTATGTGTTACCTAGGAAAAGCAGCAGGTACTCTCAAACAAGGTACAAATGTGATCACTTTTTAAAACAGAGACCTAACTGAAATCAATTGGAAAGGAAAGGATGACAGGCATTCAGAGATGAAGGCGTTTCAAATAATGACTGTGGCTATAATACAGAGGACAGTTTTATAAATGTGAGAAACAAATGGAAAATGAATGATTACTACATAGCCATCTTTTTCCATTAGCACAAACATAGCCCGAAGTATCTTATTCAACTACTCATTTAACATCCAACTACTCATATTACACAATAATCAAAACAAAAGGAGTATTTTATAGTTTATAAGGCACATTCATGAGAGGTTCTTCGTCTACAAATTGAGAAAATTTTTAAAGATAAGTAGAGCAGATGAAGAAGGCAATTTAATTGCTATTTTATAGATGAAATATAGGAGGATGAATGATAATTTTAAAACACAGCTGGCTAACAGGCAGTACCAGAACTTATTATTTTTTATAATCTATACTATTACATCAGCAGTCATACATTTGTACAATAAAATTCACAAATTTGAAGAGTCCAATTTGGTGAGTTTTGACAAATATATTGTGACAGTGTAACCATAACCACAAATAAATCAGAATATTTTCATTACCCTGAAAAGTTCCCTTAAGTCCATGTATGATCAATCTGCTGCACCCATTCTTATGATGGCAGTGGCTGCTCCAAAGAGATTGTTACTGCCATCATGCTGGCTACAGCATGGAGGCACAGCTGAGGCAGCATACTCCATCTAGCCAGTGGGAGCCCTGCCCCTTCCATTTTGAGGTGGGAGCTCCCTAGGTGCAGTTGCAGCTGCCCAAATCACAGCTGCAGACCCAGGCCTCCCACTCCACAGAGTAGGTAGCAGCCCCACTCCCAAACTACAGCTGTAAATCAGAGCCTCCCTGTGATCTGGGCTGGGAACAGGCAGAGCCTTGCCCTCCCAGGCACAGCTGCAACCCCCCAAACTGGGCTGTAGACTCAGGCATTTCTGCATTTTTGGGGGCCCAGAAAGGCCCCCCCCTGCCCTTGCAGGCTCAGGGGTGCCTGCCCCCACCCCCACTGCCTGGTTTCTCCCTGCTATCAGCACCTGCTCTGATATTGGAACAAAATTGGGGCTGAGCCCAGGGGCCATAAATGAAAGCAGGAGGCAGACAGATGGCAGAAAGTGGCAGTTCCCTGGTAAGGCCCCATCTTAAGGCCAGCAAGAGCCTGAAGGCTGGAGGCTGAGCTGCCAGTCCCGTGGACTGGAGTAGGGCACTGTGGTCCCTTTTCTGGGCCACCCATGGACCAAATGGCACACACTTCCTCTCCTCTCAGGTCTATATGGGCCCCAGGCTTAGCCGTAGCAGGCAGAAGACAGGGAGGACAGAGGATGGAGAGATGAGGCAATACAAGGTCCAGAGAGAAGCAACATCACCAGGGCCTCCTCTCTGCTGAGAACAGCAGATGTCAGGATGACTGGTAGCAGAGAGGAGCTGCCTCTCCAGGGCTTCCTCTCTGCTGAGAGCTGAACACTCAATACATCGACCTGCCTACAGAGAGGAGGTACGCAGTCTGGGTCTCTTCTGAGCTGTTTTAACACTTAATAAAGCTCTTCTTCATTTTGTTCACATTTCACTTGTTTGCATACTAATTATAGTTTCATATATAGTAAACTGGCCAGGTGTGGTAGCTTGTCCTGTAATCCCAGCACTTAGGGAGACCAAGGTGGGTGGATCACTTGTGGTGTGGAGTTCAAGATCAGCCTGGCCAACATGGTGAAACCACATCTCTACTAAAAATACAAAAGTTTTCTAGGTGTGGTGGCACATGCCTGTAGTCCCAGCTACTTGGGAGGCTGAGGCACAAGAATTGCTTGAACCCAGGAGGCAGATGTGCAGTAGGCTGAGATCGCACCACTGTATTCAGCCTGGGCGACAGAGCAAGATTCCATCTAAAGTACAGTAAATGCTTCAGTTTTTGTTTTTACTATTTTATTTTAGGCAACTCTATGTCCTTCCCATTTTTCCGTAAATTTTAAAGTAAGATTGTTCATTTCTTCAAAAATATCTTGGCAGTTTTTATTTAATTTTCATAAATCCAGAGATTACTATTGTCTCTTACCAATGAATGTAGTACATACTTAGTTTATATTGTATTTGTCTCATATGGTTTGGTTGTATTCCCATCCAGATCTCATCTTGAATTCCCACTTGTTATGGGAAGAACCCGGTGGGAGGTAATTGAATCATGGGCATGGGGGTTCTTTCCCATGCTGTTCTCATGGGAGTGAAAAAGTCTTATGAAATCTGATGGTGTTAAAAATGGGAGTTTCCCTGCACAAGCTGTCTCTCTTTGCTTGCTGCCATCCATGTAAGATATGACTTGCTGCTCTTTGCCTTCTGCCATGATTGAGAGGCCTCCCTAGCCATGTGGAAATGTAAGTCCATTAAACTCTTTTTCCTGTATAAATTGCCCAGTCTGGGGTATGTCTTTTTCAGCAGCATGAAAATGGACTAATACAGTAAACTCATACCAGAAAAGTGGGGCGTTGCTGAAAAGATACCCAAAGTGTGGACATGACTTTGGAACTGGGTAACAAGCAGAGGTTAGAACAGTTTGAAGGATCAGAAGAAGACATGAAAATGTGAGAAAGTTTGGAACTTCCTAGACACTTGTTGAATAGCTTTGCCAAAAATGTTGATAGTATATAGACAATAACATTCAGGCTGAGGTGGTCTCATATAGGAAAGAGAAACTTGTTGGGAACTGGAGCAAAGGTGATTCTTGTTATGTTTAGCAAAGAAACTGTAAGCATTTTGGCCCTACCTAGAGATTTGTGGAACTTTGAACTTGAGAGAGATGATTTAGGATATCTGGTGGAAGAAATTTCTAAGAAGAAAAGCATTCAAGATTTGACTTGGGTGCTGTTAAAGGCATTCAGTTTTAAAAGAAAAACAGAGCATAAAAGTTTGGAAAATTTGCAGCAATGTGATAAAAAGGGAAATCCCATTTTCTGAGGAAAAATTTAAGCTGTCTGTGGAAATTTGCATAAGTAATGAGGAGCCGAATATTAATCACCAAGACAATGAGGAAAATGTCTCTAGGGAATATCCGAGACCTTTGTGGTAGCCCTTCCCATCACAGACCTGGAGGTTTAGAAGGAAAAATTGGTTTCATGGACTGGGCCTGGGGTCCCTCTGCTGTGTGCAGTTTAGAGACTTGGTGCCCTGCATCCCAGCTGCTCTAGCCATGACTAAAAGGGGTTCAGAGGGTGCACGCCCCAAGCCTTTGCAGCTTTCATGTGGTGTTGAGCCTGTGAGTAAACAGAAGTCAAGAATTGAGGTTTGGGAACCTCCATCTAGATTTCAGAGGAAGTATGGAAATCCCTGAATGTCCGGGCAGAAGTTTGCTGTAGGGGTGGGGTCCTCATGGAGGACATCTGCTAGGGCAGTGTAGAAGGGAAATGTGGGGTGGGAGGCCCCACACAAAGTCCCTACTGGGGCATTGGCTAGTGGCACTTTAAGAAGGCTATCATTCTCCAGACCCCTGAGTGGTAGATCCACTGACAGTTTGCACTCTGCACCTACGAAAGCCTCAGACACTCAATGCCAGCCCATGAAAACCATAGGGTGGGGAGCTGCCCAAGACCATGGGAACCCATGTCTTGCATCAGCATGACCTGGATGTGGGACATGAAGTCAAAGGATATTATTTTGGAGATTTAAGATTTGACTGCCCAAAGGCTGGGACAGTGGTTCATGCTTATAATCCCAGCAGTTTGGGAGACCAAGGTGGGCAGATCACTTGAGGTCAGAAATTTGAGATCAGATGGGCCAACATGATAAAACCCTGTCTCTACTAAAAATACAAAAATTAGCTGGGCATGATGGCAGGTCCCTGTAATCACAGCTACTTAGGAAGCTGAGGCAGGAGAATCACTTGAACCTGGGAGACGAGGATTCAGTAAGCCCAAACTGTGCCATTGCACTCCAGCCTATACTTTAGGTGATAGAGCAAGACTTCATCTCAAAAAAAAAAAAAATTTGACTGCCATGCTGGATTTTGGACTTGCATGGAGCCTGTAACCACTTTATTTTGGCCAATTCCTCCCGTTTGGAAAGGCTGTATTTACCCAATGCCAGTACACCCATTGTATCTAGGAAGTAACTAACTTGCTTTTCATTTTACAGGCTCATAGGCAAAAGGGACTTCCTTGTCTCAGATGAGACTTGGGACTGTGTATTTTTTAGTTAATGCTGACATAAGTTAAGACTTTGGGGGACTGTTGGGAAGGCATGATTGGTTTTGAAATGTGAGGACATGAGATTTGGGAGGGGCCAGGGGCAGAATAATATGCTTTGGCTGTGTCTCTACCCAAATCTCAACTTGAATTCCCATGTGTTGTGGGAGGAACCTGGTGGCAGGTAATTTAATTATGGGGTGGGTCTTTACAATGCTGTTCTTGTGATATCCAATAAATCTCATGTGATCTAATGGTTTTATAAGGGGGAGGTTCCCTGTACAAGTTCTCTATTTGCCTGCTGTCATCCATGTAAGATGTGCCTTTGCTCCTTCTTGCCTTCCACCATGATTATGAGGCTTCCCCAGTCACATGGAGCTGTAAGTCCATTAAACCCTTTTACCTGTATAAATTACCTAGTCTCGGGTATGTCTTTATTTTTCTTATTTATTTATTTATTTATTTATTATTTATTTTGAGACAGTGTTTCACTCTTGTAGCCCAGGCTGGAGAGCAATGACAATCTCAGCTCATTAGAACCTCTACCTCCCAGGCTCAAGTGATTCTCCTGCCTCTGCCACCCAAGTAGCTGGGACTACAGGAGCCCACTGTCATGCCTGGCTAAGTTTTGTATTTTTAGTAGAGATGGGGTTTCACCATGTTGGCCAGCATGGTCTTGAACTCCTGACCTCAGGTGATGCAGCCACTTTAGCCTCCCTAAGTGTTGGGATTATAGGCATGAGCCACCACTCCTGGCCTTAGGTATGTCTTTCACAGCAGCATGAAGATAGACTAATATGTAGTCTAAGTGAAATTTTATAGTTTTGCTGTACAGATCTTGAATATACTATTCAAAAATTATTCCTATGTTACGACTTTAATGAAAGTTTTCCTGTGTTATGGTTTTTATTCCTGTTATGATTTTAACAAAGCAGCTACAGGTCCCATGTAAGTCCAACATCCAACAAGGAAGTGAAATCTTAAAGCTCTAAAATGATATTCTTTGACTCCAAGTCTCATATCCAGGTCACGCTGATGCAAAAATTTCAGTTTCAAAATATTGATAGCTGGTATATAGGAATATAGTAAATTTTTAAAAAAATATCCATTGTATCCTACAGCTTTTCTAAGTTCATATATTAAATTTAGCAGTTAGTTTTGGTTTTATCATTTTAGTATCTTAAAAATAGACATTACTTTTTAAAGCAGTTTTAGGTATATTGAAAAAGTGTAGAAAAAGTAGTTTCCATTTACCCCTTTTCCCCCAATACATACACACAACTTCTTCTGGTATTGAAATCTTGCATTACTGCAGTACATTCATTTCCATTGTTGAACCAATACTGAAACATTGTCATTAACTCAATTCTATAGTTTACAGTACAATTTCTTTATGTTGTATAAATCTATGGATTTTTCACACATGACAGTATTATCATGCAGAATAGTTTCACTTTCCTAAAAATTCCCTGCTCCCCTATTGATTCTTCCTTCTCTGCCATCAGCCACTGGCAATCACCAATCTTTTTACTCTCTTTAGTTTTCCCTTTTCCAAAATGTCATATAATTGGAATCACGTGGTGTGTAGCCTTTTTAGATTGGTTTCTTTCACTTAGCAATATGCATTTAAGGTTTCTCTACGTCTTTCCATGGCTTTATACTTCATTTCCTTTTAGTGCTGTGTACATCCCTGTCTGGAAGTCTTACAGTTTATTCATCTATTCACCAAGGACTTCTTGGTTGCTTCCAAGTTTCGTAACTATGAATAAAGTTGCTATAAACATCCGTGTGCAGATTTTTATGTGGACATAAATTTCCAACACATTTTGATAAATACCAAGAAGCATGATTGCTGGATCACATAAAATTATGTTTAGCTTTGTCATAAACTGCCAAACTGTCTTCCACAGCAGCTGTACCATTTTGCATTCCCACCAGCAATGAGTGAGAGTTCCCACTGCCCCACATCTTTACCAGCATTTGGTGTTGTCTAGGTGCTATTGACTGAATTGTGCTCCCCTAAGATTCATGTGTTGAAGTCCTAACAACCAGTATTTCAGAATATGACTGTTTTTGGAGATAGGGCCTTTATAAAGTGTAATTAGAATAAAATGAGGTCATTTAGAGTGAGCTCTAATTCAATATGGTGTCCTTATAAGGATAGAAGATCAGAATACAGACACAGAGGGAATACTGTGAGAAGGCACAGGGAGAACATAAATATCTATAAACCACAGAGAGAAGCCTCAAAAGAAACTAACCCTGCTGACACCTTATCTTGGACATCTAGTCTTCAGAAGTATGAGAAAATACATGTCTGGTTTTTGAGTCATCCAGATAGTACAGTGGTTTTGAGCCATCTGGTTTTTGTTATAGCAGCCCTAGAAAACTAACACACAGGGTGTTTAGTTTTCACCATTATAATAGATGTTTAGTGGTAGCTCATTGTTGTTTTTATTTGCAATTCCATAATGATATATAATATTGAGTATATTTTCATATATTTATTTGCCATCTCTGTATCTTCTTTGGTGAGGTGTCTGTTCAGATCTTTTGTCTATTTTTTTAACTCAGTTACTTGTTTGTTGACTGTTGCATTTCAGGAGCTCCTTGTATATTTTGGATATATGTTCTTTATCAGATATATGCATATTTTCTCCCCAGTCTATGAATTTTCCATTAAAGCATGCTTTTCTGAGCATACTAGCCAGGGCACCTTGCATAATATGGTCTGTCTACTCTGGCTGGTAGGAATTCAACTTACTTCAGTCTTATTTGAGCTCCAATTAATTATCCAGTTTTCTGTTTTTTAGTGATTATTTCCTACTTCCTGTGAAATTTTATCCCACATATGTGCATCTCAGCATTCAGCCAAAGAATTGTTGGAATGAATGCCTCTGCAGAAAGCTAGAGCTCTGTCTTCCTGTGGAATGGCTCCCTCCTCTCAGGCGCACAGTCACACAAATTCTAGCTGCCACATTTACCTGGACTGCCATTTTTGTCTCTTCAACTCAGTGCAAACACTGTTCTTTGTTTGAGGTCTGTTTTCCCATATTGAAACCTAAAAACTGAACTTGCAGAGCTTCTTTTTCCTCCTTCACAGTTTACAGCACTGCATCGGGTGTTTTCCAACATTTGAAAATATTTCTTTTCACATATCTTGTCCATGTTTTTGATGTTTGTAGTGGTAATGAGATTCCATGTGACATTTCATAGGTCGTAGTGAAAATCCCATCTAGTCGTTTGGACATACTTTCAATGCTAAAGTAGCAACCTGTTTGTCAATGTCTTTATAGGTATACAATCTTTTATTTTGACCTCAGTTTTTGCACATTTTTAAAAATTGATATTACCTTGAGATAAGTTAAATAGCATCAATCCTCTTTTATACTTTTAGAAACATTTTAGAAATAAATAAAAAAGAGATAATATTCACTTCTTTCAGACTTTTACATAATTATAAATCTAAAAATAGTGTGTGTTTCACAAGGAAGAACCAAGATGTAATATTTTAGAGAGTCAGGCTTTGCCATACTGGTGCAGCCAGTACAAATTGTCTGTTAAATAATCATGAAAGGATGGAGGGAGAGAAGGAAGGAAGTAGAAGGAGGAGAGAGATGCCAGAGAAAGAGAGAGAGATTTAGAAAGACCAAAATGGTAAGAACAATATAATCCAAACATCACTAAAGAACATATAATAATGTATAAGGGAACATATACTATCTATACTATCTGCAATATTCATAGGAAATGAATGAGAAATGTTGTGGGGATTGAAAGAGAATCCATTAGATAACCATTTTCTTCATTTAATTTCAGAGCCAATTAATGAATATAAATAAAATAGAAGATATATGGAAATATAATTAAATTTTCATTATTAAGGAAGTGCCAAAGTAAGGCATTTCTTTTATTTGTAGGC
Source organism: Sapajus apella (assembly GCF_009761245.1). Classification (NCBI taxonomy): domain Eukaryota; kingdom Metazoa; phylum Chordata; class Mammalia; order Primates; family Cebidae; genus Sapajus; species Sapajus apella. Next base: position 11,671,338 of record NW_022436972.1, on the reverse strand, counting down.
AAATGGATTTCCTAATATAGAAACCAAAAATATACTTATTCTCCAATCATTGGTAGAACTGGACCACTGTGTGACGACCTGTCTTTACAAACAAATGGCTTAAAGGAGCAGAGCAGAAAGTGTGCTCTTTTCAGTACACCCTGGCTCCCATGAGTGATCAGACTCAAAGGAGCTTAGCTACACATGTAAGTTTCTCCTTATAAGTTCTCAGTCTACCTCTAGAGAAGAAGAAAGGCTGAAGAAAACACAATGCCTTTATGTTGATGACAATAATAGTACTGCCCAAAATAATAGAAATTTCAGAAGCATTTCTGAGAGATATTTCACCCTTTCTAAGTACAATATGAATTTGCTTTTTCTAATTGCAAGACTACCCCCATAATGTCAAACGATAACAGTGTTTGACCATGCATGTTTTTAACTGTGTCGAAGGAATAAGCTCGGAGTGTCTTCAGAGCAGGCTACATGGAATGAAATTGTTTAAAGAGGATAGGAAATGGTTTAAAGACTGTGAAAAGATGCCCACTTGGGAATTCGATTCATATTAATTCTGTAGATCACTGTGGAGAGACAGAACATAGAGACATTTATGATTGAGATGCCAATTAGCAGGCTATGGTAGCAATCTCAATTACCTATATGGAGGATGTGGTGGTGCATTTGAGACACAGGCAACTGGATTTGTAACTGTGAAGGTGCGAGGGACTTCTTTCATCTAGATTTTAATGAAATTGCTATGTTCCAAACCACGTCATAAATTCACTGAAAAGGTTAAATCCTGCCCACGGATATCACCTAAGTCTTTGTTTAAAATGAGTAAAAAGGAGTCTTACCACTCCTTGACCACTCCTTGCCCTATACTGCCTATTTGTTCATTATTCAACTTCTGTTTCATATAATTCTGCACAATCTCTATAGCATTAATATTTAATCCTGAATATAATGCAACACATGTCAGTCATTGAAAATAATACCATGACCCTAGTACACTATATTTGGGACAATTATGACCTTCAAGCAAACAAAACAGGACTTTAGCATCATTATTCTATCTTTGTTGTTTAAATTATATTAAAATAATGTGCATTTACTTTCCTAGGACACCCCATAGACCTATTTTCATAAGAACACATAGTTAAGTCCCTTCTGGTTATGTGAAAAATTCCTTAGTCATTGTCAGAGAAAGAATTCACCAAGAAATCACAAAACTAACAGACTATTTATCACTTCAGAGAGAAAATATCACCTCATTAGTTTGAATGGAGAGCAGTGTAGGAGGTACAGTTATGAAAGTCTTCTATTTATCATAGTTCACTCCAATTCTGACTGCATATACCCATGCAAGTTTCTAATCTTAGTTGGCCTTTGTTTGTTTTTTTGGGGAAAAAAATGTAGAGAATTGGTGAGGAATAGGATTGTTAGAGTCTGTATAAGAAAAAGTCTCAAGAGAAGAGAAGAAAATTTCATATTATCTAAAGAAAGCTTTGTGACTTTGGAGGATTGTTTGATGATTATACATTTAGAAAGAAGAAAAAAAAGGAGAAGGTGCTCACACATAAACACAAATTTAAGAGTTGCATGAAACTGTAACAGTGCCAAGAAGGCTAATAAAAAATAATCTGAGCCTTGGAAAATATGACAGGAACAATAAAAAGAACACTTTTACTAGGTTCAAAAACAGGAAGAGGAACAAGGAAGAGAGAGTTCCATTCCTCGCAACAGATGGTATAATGTTAACAGAACAACTTAACTGCTGTTTTGCTTTTGTCGTGTTTATGCATGGAGTTTGTCTCACTGCAACTGTTATAGGAAGATAAGATGCTGTTTAAGTCCCAGTGTAGCTGAGGAAATAATGAGAGAGCTCTCAATGCCAGCACTTCCACCTCAGAGATCTCCAGGCCAAATACCCAAGTACAGAAGGAAAGAATGGTTAGAAACCAGTTTGGCAATTGCTGAAAACCATGAAGAATGAGAAAGGTGACAGGATCCAGGGAAATAATTCAGTTTTTCAAAAAAGGTAAAACACATGTGTGAGAATTTGATGTCAGCTACTTAGATTGTTTCACAGTAGCCCTTGGAAAACAGTAAAGCACATACGAGGTGCCAGTATCCATTTACTAAGAACAAGCCATGGCATAGAGTATAACTTCCTTTTTCTCAATAAAATAGGGGAATGCAATTATTTTACTACACATTAACTTCTGTGAATAGCATCTTTCACTCAGCATATTTGTGAGAGTCACCTTGTTTTTTCACTTATCAGTGGACGATTCCTTTTTATTACTGAGTCATATTTCAGTATGAATACACCACAGTTTATTGCTCTCTGTATAGACACTTTGACAATATTTAGTTTTTCGTTACAAAGAATAAAAGCTTTCCTGAATATTCTCATTACAAACATTTTTTGAGTGTAGTTTTTCAGTTTTCTTGTGTAAATTCATAGGTAGGAAACTCCTTGGTTACAGTGAAAATATATGGTATATATGATTCTACATATTGTATGTAAAATCCCAGGCCCCTACTTCAAAGTGAAGGAAAATATTCCATGTTACATTCCCACACATTATGTATTAGAGTTCCCCTGGCTCCATGTTCTTGCTAGTGTTTGGTTTTTCCAATTTTCAAAGTTTTAGCAATTCAGGTGTGTTTAGTGAAGTTATTGATTATAAAAATCTGTATTAAAATTTCATAAAACATCACTGATATATAGCGATAGAACAATCTGGTCAATAATCAATGATCGAATAATTATTTCCTGGGAATTAAAATCAATGTATCACCTTTGATTCTCTTAGTCCATCAATCAAATGCATGATCATGCAAGCTGGGAAAGTTATGCAGGTCTCAGTTTCCTTTTTGATGAAATAGCTTGATAATAGATCTACCTCATAGGTCTGTACTAAAGATAAAATGAAAATACTCATAAGATACCTAAAAATATTAGAGTCTTAAAAAGTTTGATTTAAGTCTCAGGGACCTCTTTCCCACACACTGTCTTAAAGTGGAGTGGGTTCTTCAGCAGCAAACAGTTGGTCAATATTTCTCTGCAGACATTTATTTTATGCCATCCCAGAAATCCAGAAGACCCTGTACTTAACTTTATATTCATCAGCATTTTCATTATTGCCTGAATGAAAATAGAAGTACCGTTAAATCTCTAAATCTGATATGAGAGTTAATGTTTGGTGTCAGAATTTAATTGTAAAATATTTGAACATATTTAAAAAACCCATAATCTCATAGAAATAATTATTTTTAAAAGCAAGCAAGCAACAAAAATTCACTGCACTTGCATGGTCTTGCTACACTTAAAAAATAATAGTAAAGAGAAAACTTGGTTGCGTACAGCATTACAACCCTAACTACAGAACAAAGTAATATGTATAACTGTGTTTATAGCATTATATTATTCATATTTAAATGTAATATTGTGTTTACTTTTATTAATAATGTTTTAAGGAGGATCTTGAAACAAAATGTATATTAAAAAGAGAATAAGATGCAGGCATCTTTTAATCTGATAAATCGTTGATGAGATTTTTAGTAGAAGATGGTGACATTGATGTTTTGTCATTTATGCCAAAAGACAAAAACAAGCAAGAAAGCAAACAAATAAGAGTAACAACAAAATTTTAAAACCCCTTGCATGGAAGAAATGCTTATTTCCTTAGGACTAAAAGGTATGACTTAGATCTAAATTATGTACATTTAGGGGAAGGTTATTTTAGCTAAATATAGAAGAAATTATATTTTCTTTTCCTTCTCTCCTTGAATCCCATTTCTACTGATTTTAGGGCACTTACCAAATTCTGTTATAATGTGGACTTTACTGTCTTTCTACCTGAGTGTAAGCTCCTTGTGACTGTAGAGTTGATCTTTGAACAACTCAGGAGTCAGGGGCACTGACACTCCACACAGTTGAAAATTTGTGTATAACTTTTGACTCCCCTCCAAGCTTAACTAAAAGACTACTGTTGACTGGAAGTCTCAGCAATAACATAAACAGTCAATTAACATATATTTTAGTGCATTATATGTAGCATAACTGTATTCTCACAATGAAGTAGGCTAGAGAAAAGAAAGCATTGTTAAGAAAATCATAAGAAAGTCTTGTTAAGAAAATCAAAAGAAAGAGAAAAATTATTCACTATTCATTAAGTGGAAAAGGATTGTCACAAAAGGTCCTCATTCTTACCCTCTTCACATTGAGTAGGCTGAGGAGGATGAGGAAGTGGAGGGGTTGGTCTCACTGTTTCAGGGGTGACAGAAGAAGAGGATATAGAGGAGGTAGAAGAAAAGGCAGGAGAGGTGGACACCCTAGGTATAACATTTACTGAACAAAATCTTTCTATAAGTGGATCCACACAGTTCAAACTCATGTTGTTCAATAGTCAGCTGTATTTTTTTTCTTGTTAATCACAATTATCACAGAGCCGGGTACACATACCTGAAAGACGTGTGTTAAATTGAGTATAATAGATTATTTAATAAATAAAGACATCCAAGAACATGACTAGATGCATTTGCAAGTAGACTGCCCCCAGATCCTGCAATTATCACACAACTACGAAGGCAAATAATGTAGGTAATTTAGAAGTAATTTATTTTTGTATCAGTTGGGAGTTAGTTCTAGAAGATCTCTAAAGCCAAGTCTTTATGTCAATTCCATGAAGACACATGAATCAGATGCAGTAAGTCTGTTTCATTATGAATTCTTCACATGTGGATAATTTTTTATGGATTCCTAGAATTTAAAAAACATACACACACACACACACACACACACACCCAAAAAAAACACACACAAAAAGCAAAACAACTAAGAATATCAGTAGTGCCTCTTGAAGTAAGGCCAGAATCTATGACTAACTTGGCACATAAAGTATTTAATTTCCTGGAAGTGATATTAGATTTTGCTGGGGTGTGAATCACTCATTTTGTTTTTCTAGAATGTCAATTTCTGCTATTTTTCTGAAAACCATATGTCATTATGAAAAGAATCATACTTCAAGTTTAAGGTGCTTTGAGCACTGAATATGATTCATTATTTCTAACTTTTCATGATTTAAAACCATAATATTCATCTCCATTACTTAAAAACATTTTGTTTGAGTATGAATAGAGATATTAAATGAAGCTCACCAAGATCCCATTTAATACTGGCAGAAGTTTTCACTGTGACATTTTCCAGATAAGAGCTTGTGATTTAAGAGACAGAAAGAATCTTTAGCTTTTTCGCTTTAATTCTGGCTGGCATATTCTAACCCTTTTTATTTTCTAATGTTATTTTTCTAAAATATATAAATGGATTTTATATATTAAAAATTATGCATTAGATTTCATTTTCATGATTTCAGATTATATGCATGTTACATCTATTATTTTACTTAAGTGTTCCTTCTTTTCTGTTGTTTTCTAGCAGTTTATATTTTTCCCTTAGATGTTTGGGTCACTGTTTTAAATATTCACATTTTCGACAAAGATATCTTATGAATAAATTCATCAAGTGATTGATAACACCAACACATATTCTTCACACATACTAAGAAAAAAACCTCTAAGGAAAATTATTTGAAAAATACAATGAGCTACAGAAACAAAGCAATTTATTATGGAATCTAAATATATTGAGTTTTTTTAAAACAAAGACAATTGGAAGTCCTAGCCAGAACAATCAGGCCAGAGAAAGAAAGAAAAGGCATCCAAATAGGAAATGAAGGATCAAACTATCTCTTCACTGATGATATGATTCTATACCTGCAAAACCCTAAAGACTCCACCAAAAGGTTCCTAGAGCTAATAAATGACGTTAGCAAAGTTTCAGCATATAAAATCAGTGTACAGAAATCAGTAAAATTTCTCTACACCAATAATGTTCAAGCCAAGAACTAATTCAAGAATGCCATCTCATTCACAATAGCTGCACACATGAAAATAAACCTAGCAATACAGCTAATCAAGGAAGTGAAAGATTTCTACAAAGAGAATTATGAAACACTGTTGAAAGAAACCACAGACAAAACAAATGAAAAAACAATCCATGCTCATGGACTGAAAGAATCACTACCGTTAAAATGGTCTTACTGCCCAAAGTAATCTACAGATTCAATGCTATTTCTTTCAAAGTACCAATAACATTTTTTACAAAATTAGAAAAAAAATTTTCTGAAATTCATATAGAACCAAAAAAGAGCTCAAATAGCCAAAGGAGTCCGAAGCAAAAAGAACAAAGTTGGAGGCATCACATTATCTGAATACAAACTATATCATAAGGCCAAACAGCATGATATTGATACAAAACAAATGCATAGACCAATGGCACAGAATAGAGAATGCAGAAATAAAGCTGCACATCTACAGCCACCTAATCTTCAACAAAGTTGACAAAAATATGCAATGGAGAGAAGAATTTCTATTCAATAAAATGGTACAGGGATAGCTGGCTAGCCATGTACAGAAAAAATGAAACTGGACCCATACCTTTCACCATATGCAAAAATTTATTCAAGGTGGAATAAATAATTAAATGTAGATTTCAGACTATAAGAATCCTAGAAGAAAACCTAGAAAACACCATTTTGGAGACCAACCTTGGGAAAGAACTTACGACTAAATCCTCAAAAGCAATTGCAACCCAAACAAATGTTGGCCAATGAGACTTAATTAAATGAAAGCCCTTATGCACAGTGAAAGAAGATATCAACAGAGTAAATGAACAACCTACAGAACTGGAGAAAATATTTGCAAAGCTATGCACCTAACAAAGGTCTAACATCTAGAATATATAAGAGACTTAAACAATTGAACAACCAAAACACAAATAACCTTATTAAAAATGGGCAAAGGATATAAATTGATACTTCTCAAAAGAAGACATACATATAGCAACAAATATATAAAGAAATGCTCAACATTACTAGTCATCAGAGAAATTCATATTTAAAACAATAAGATGGTATCTGACACCAATTAGAATGGCTATTATTAAAAAGCCAAAAAATAACAAATGTTGGTGAGGCTGTGGAGAAAAGGGAACACTTAAATATACTCATGGGCATTTAAATTAGTTCAGCCACTATGGAAAACAGTTTGAAGAGTTCTCAAAGAACTCTAAACTACCATTGAACCTAGCAATCCCATTACTAGGTATATATCCCAAAGAAAAGAAATTGTTCTTCCAAAAGACACATGCACACGAATGTTCATCACAGCACTATTCAAAATAGCATTGACATGGCATCAACCTAGGTTCCATCAACAGCGAATTCAATAAATAAAATGCAGTACATAATACACCATGGGATACTATGCAGCCTTAAAAAGGAATCAAATCATGCCCATTGTGGCAACATAGATGCAGCTAGATTCCATTATTCTGAGAAATTAATGCAGGAAAGAAAATCAAATACCACATGCTCTAACTTACAAGTGGGAGCTAAACATTGGGTTTAGCTCACTGACATAAAGTTGGCAACAATAAACACTGGGAAGTACTAGAGGGGGTCAAGGGTTGAAAAACTATTGGATATTATGCTCACTACCTGGGTGATGGGATCATTTGAATCCCAAACCTCAATCCCATGCAATGTACACCTGTAACAAACCTGCACATGTACCCCCAAATCTAAAATAAAAATCAAAGTTGTAAAAAGAGAAAGACAATTACTGGTTTGCTTTGAAAAGTTGATTTACAAGTAATTTTAAAATCAGAAAAAAAGAAACAGTAGATAGAAAAAAGCAACATTATTTTAAGTTCAAAAAATTAAAAATGCAAAAGAGATAAAACAGTATTTCATACTAAAAGTAAAGATTATATCATCGAAATGTAATATGACCATGCCTTACAAGTATTTCAGGAGCAAGAAGAATCTGGGGTCCAGACTGTCTAGCTAGCAGCAGATGGGAGACTTACACCCACTTCAACCTGGGCATAACTTTTTCTCTGCTGTGCATTTTGCAAAATATAAACTTTTATTTGCTACCTCAAAGGCTTTTCCTTATAATACTTGTAACACATTTAAAGTTGTTTCTTTTTGGGGGTAATGTTAGCAGTGTTATTCAGGAGGATTTATGGTGGTCAGTTTCTTAGAATGTCTGGTCCTAAATTTTAAAATGTGTAAAAAATTCACTGTAACTCAGAGCTAGGGAGTACAGATATCTTAAGTTTGCCAGGAAGTTCTGGTTTATACCTTGTGTCCAAGCACAATTATGAATAACAGCTGCATTTCACTTCCAATTGTGTCCCAATCTAATGAAAATCCATGGTCACCTTATTTACAGATTACCAGTTGGATTTTAATTAAGCCACTGCCAACCAATCTGTACCTACGAGCTCCACTCCTCAGAGTAGTACTTGAACTAATCTAACAGAATGTGTATTCCATGGTAGCTTGTTAGAATCTCAGGCCTCACTCCAGATTTACTGAGTCAGAATCTGCATTTTAACAATATCCCCAGGTGATTCACATGTATAATAAAATTTAAGAAACAGTAATCTATAAAAACAGAACAACTTGACATTTGTTTTAGGACACTTCATTCTTTGAAAAAGAGTGTAAACACATACACAAAATATCAAGCAAAGCAAAGAAAGTTGAATAAAGCAAAGGAAAAAAGTCAATCTTTTTTTCCCATTCTCATTTGCAATTAGATTGCTTTGTTCATTTGCAATTAGATTATTAATTAACATAGCATTTTAAAAACCTTTATATGTTTAGTTTTTTAAAATTTTGTTACTTAGCATTGCAATATCAAAAATATAAAACTTATGTATATAAACGACAATTATGAAACTATTATCTATTTTTATCCTAGTCAAGGCAAGAAAGAGAGTATGATTGGCATTCATGATGTAACCCAAGTTCCCTCCAAATGTTTTTATCTTTAATATAGCTGCTATCCAAAATTTGCAACAATTATTTCCTCATTTTTCTTCATCATTTTAACAAATGTATATGGATTCACAAATTATACAACTTTATTTGCCCATTTAAAAATTTTATATGAATGGCTAATACAGCTCATATGTAGGATTTTATTTTTTGTTTTTGTTCATTCAATATTACCTTTGTAAGATTGATACAAGGTGCTACAGGTGATTATGATATATTTATTTCATTGCAATATAATTATTATATGAAAATATAAAAGCTAATGCATTTATTTTATTTATAGATTTGTGGGGTTTTTTTTTCTGTTTTTGTTTAGTGACTAAGAACAATATTGTTATAACCATTCTTATACATGTTCGAAGGTGCAGTATAGATCCAGGAATTAAATTGTTAGTTATAGTATATGTGTCCTTAGCTTTACTAAATAATGACAATCTATTCTTTAGGGTGTTTATAAAAATTTACACTCCCACCATGAGTACTCTTGTGTTTATTTCCATGATTACCAGTTTTGCTAACAGTTGGAATTTTAAATTTTTATCAGTCTCTAAGATGTGTTTTAAATTCTCATATTCGTGAAAAATTAAGCATGTTGACAGTGTTTTCATTGGAGGTTTGAGAATTTGAATATTCTTTTGTAAACCAAATAATAATGTTAGTTTAGTTATCTTGTCTTTTTACTTTCTTCAGGGTATGTATGATGATCAGAAATCTCTCTTTTTGATGCAGTTGAATTTATTAATATTTTTCTTTTATATTAGCATTTTTCTATGTTGTTTAAGAAAGCTTTCCCTATTTTGAAATCACACATTTCTTTTATTTAACTTTCATAAGTCTTTATAGTTTTGCCTTCTAGATTTTAGTCTTCAAGCCACAGGAATTATTTTTAATATAGAATCAGATATGGATCTTCAATTTTCTTAATAGTAATTATTTGGTGTATGTTGCCCAACGTTTCATATTACATATCAAAATATGAATCAATCTGTTTGGGGGCATGCTATATCATTTCATTAGATATTTACCTATATTGTTGGTAATGCCAAACTTTTTTTATTACTGTAAATATATAAAATAAACACTGTAATGATTTATGAACCAAACTGATTTGATGACATTGAAACACTCACTGTAAGAATTTCATAATACAGTCAGAAGAGAAGTATCAACAGCAGAATAGACCAAACTGAGGAAAGAATCTCAGAGCTCAAATCTCAGCTCTTTGAATCAACTCAGTGAGACAAAAATAATAAAGAATTTTTAAAAATGAACAAAACCTCTGAGAAATATTAGATTACGTAAAGAGACCAAACATATGATACCTTGATATCCCTGAAAGAGAAGGAGAGAGGGTAAGCAATTTGGAAAACATACTTAAGAATATTGTCCAGAAAAGCTTATCCAACCTTACTACACAGGTCAACATTCAAATTCAAGAAATTCAGAGAATCTTAGTGAGATAATACAAAATGACCATCGCCAAGACACACAAGCATCACATTTTCCAAGGTCAGTGTGAAAGAAAAACATCAAAGACAGCTAGAAAGAAGGGCAAGCCACCTACGTAGAGAACCTCATCAGGCTAACAAGAAACCTTTCAGCAGAAACCCTACACGCCAGGAAGGAATTGTGGGGAGGGGCTATGTTTAGCATCCATAAAAAAAAAAGAAATTCTAACCAAGAATTGCATATCCAGAAAAAATAAGCTTAATAAGGGAAGAAATAAGATCCTTTTAGATGAGCAAATGCTAAGTCAATTTATTACTACTAGACCTGCCTTAAAAGAGGACCTTAAAGGAGTGCTAACCATGGAAATGAAAGAGCATTACTGGCCACCATAAAACACTTTTAAATACATAGATCATTGACACTACAAAGCAAACACACAAACAAATCTATATAACAACCAGGTAACAACACTGTAACAGATTAAAATCCACATATATCAATATTATCCTTGAACATAATCAGGTTAAATGACCCATATAAAAGGCACTGAGTGGCAAGTTGTATTAAAAAGCAAGATCTAACTGTATGCTGTCTTCAAGAGATTCATCTCACATGTAATAACACCTATAGACTAAAAGTCAAGGGATGGAGAAAAATCTCCTAAGCAAATGGAACACGCGAAAAACATGGGTTGCTATTGTAATTTCAGAGAAAATAGGCTTTAAACCAACAATGATAAAAAAAGAAAAGCACTACATATTAATAACAATTTCATTTTTATAAGGACATTTAAGTATCCTAAATATGTATGCACCCAACACTGGAGCACCTAAATTCATTAAAATAAGTTCTTAGAGACGAACAAAGAGTCTTAGTTAACCACAGATTAATAGTGAGAAATGTCAATATCACACACACAGTATTAGACAGATCATCAAGGCAGAAAATTAACGAAAATATTCAGGACCTAAATATCACACTTTACCAAATGGGCCCAATAGACATCTACAGCAGGGGTTCCAATCCCCAGCCATGTACTGGTACCAGTCTGTGGGCTGTTAGGAACCAGGCCACACAGCAGGAAGTGAACAGTGGTCAAGTGAGTGTTACTGCCTGAACCCTACCTTCTGTCAGATCAGAGGCAGTATTAGATTCTCATAGGAGCATAAATCCTATTATGAACTGTGCATGTGATAGATCTAGGTTGCATGCTCCTCATGAGAATATAATACCTCTGAAACCATCTTCCCCACCACAAGTCTGTGAAAAAATGGTCTTCCATGAAACTGGTCCTATTGTACAAAAGCTTGGGGACTGCTGATCTACAGAACACTCCACCCAACAACAACAGAATTTTTCTCATCTGCACATGGCACACACTCTAAAACTAACCACAGGCTTGGTCATAAAGCAATAGCTAACAAATTTAAAAATAAACAAAATCATAACAACCATACTCTCAGACCACAACACATTAAAAATAGGATGTTAATATTAAAAAGATGTCCCAAATGAAACAATGACATGGAAATTAAATAATCTGCATCTGAATGACTTGAGTGAGCAATGAAATTAAGGCAGAAATCAAGAAATTTACTGAAATTCATGAAAACAAAAATACAACATACCAGAATCTCTGTGGCTTTCCTCAACTGACTTTATTACAACAATTGTTCTTGTTCTTTTCTATGTATTAAGACAGTTTGAAAGATCACTTTTGTGTAAACAATAAAAAAAAAAAATGGAATGACTCCAAGAAAACCCAGCCATTTCTTACACAGTATATCTTTCCATTCTGTTTCCATATGGTCAAGTGTCAAGTTTAGGTCCCAAATATCTTTGTTAGTATTCTGCCTCAATGATGTAATACTGTAAAATACAGCTAAAGTAGTAGTGTGGAAAGTTTACAGCACATAATGCTCGATCAAAAAGTTTGAAAGATCCCAAATTAATAACCTAACATTACACCTGGGTGAACTAGATAAACAAGCACAAATCAACCTCAAATCTAGCTGAAATGGTGAAATAACTAAAATCAGAGCTAAGCTGGATGAGGTTGAGATGGAAAGCCATACAAAAGATAAATAAAAACAAAATTTTGAACTTTGAAAGAGTAAATAAGATTGATGACCTGCTAGCTAGACTAATACAAAAAATAACATCCTAATTAAAAAATCAGAAATAATAAAGGGAACATTACCACTGACCCCACATAAATAAAAAGAAAACCCTCAGAGATGATTACAAACACTTCTATACACACATACTAGAAAACCTAGAAGAAATGGATACATTCCTGGAAACATGCAATCTCCCAAGATTGAACCAAAAAGAAATTGAAACCCTTACCAGGCCAGTAATGCCTTCTAAAGTAATAAAATTTTTTCTAAAAATCAAAAAAATCCCTGAACCAGAAGGATTCACAGCCAAATTCTACCAAATGTATAAAGAAGAGCTGGTACCAATCCTATTGAAACCATTCCAAAAAATTGAGAAGGAGTGACTCTTCTCCAACTCATTCTATGAGGCCAGAATCATTCTGATACTAAAACCTGGCAGAAACACAATAGAAAAAGAAAACTTCAGGACAATATTCCTGATGAACATAGACACAAAAATCCTCAACAAAATAATAGCAAGTTGAATCCAGCAGCACATGAAAAAGTAAGTCCACCATGATAAAGGAGAGTTTATTCCTGGGCTGCAAAGTTAATTCAATATACACAAATGAATAAATGTAATTTATCACATAAGCAGAACTAAAAACAAAAATCATGTGATCATCTCAATAGAAGCAGAAAATGTTATTGACAAAATTCAACATTCCATCATGTTAAAAACCCTCAACAAGCTAGGCATCAAATGAACAGACCTTAAAATAATGAGTCGCTTATGACAAACCCACAGCCAACATCATACTGAACAGGAGAAAACTAGAACTCACCTTGAGAACTGAAACAAAACAAAGATGCCTACTGTCACCACTCCTATTCAGCATATTATGGGAAGTGTTACCCAGAACAGTCAGGCAAGAGAAAGAAATAAAAGTTATCCAAATAGAAAGACAGGAAGTCTAAATATTTCTGTTTGCAGATGATATGATTTTATATTTAGAAAACCTTGTAGTATCTACCCAAAGACCCCTAGATATGATAAACAACTTTAGCAAAGTTTCAGTATACAGAATTAATGTACAAAAATCAGTAGTGTTTCTATACATCAGTAATGTCTATTCTGAGAGCCAAATCAAGAATGTAATCACATTGGCAATAGCCACCCAGAAAAATCCCTAGGAATACAGCTAGCCAGGGAGATAAAAGACTCTACACTGAGAATTAGAAAACACTGTTCAAAGAAACCAGAGATGACCCAAACAAATGGAAAAACATTCCATACTCATGATAGAAAGAATCAATATTGTTAAAATTGCCATTTTCCACAAACTAATTTATACATTGTATTAGTCTGTTTTCATGCTGCTAATAAAATTATACCCGAGACTGGGTAATTAGTTCAGGAAAGAAGTTTAATGGAGTCACAGTTCCACATGGCTGGGGAGACCTCACAGTCATAGAGGAAGGCAAGGAGGAGCAAATCATGTCTTATATGGATGGCATCAGGCAAAGAGAGAGGTTGTGCAGAAAATCTCCCCCTTATAAGACCATCAGATCTTATGAGACTTACTCACTATCATGAGAACAGCATGGAAAAGATGCACTGCCATCATTCAATTACCTCCCACTGGGTCCCTCCCACAACACATGAGAGTTGTGGGAGCTACTATTCAAGATGAGATTTAGGTGGGGACATAGCCAAACCATATCACACATTTACTGCTATTTTAATCAAACCACCAATGACATTTTTACCGATTTAGAAAACACTGTTCTTAAATTTATGAGAAACCAGAAAAGAGACCTCATAGCCAAAAGAATCCTAAGTAAAAAGAAAAAAACCAGAGGCATCGTACTACCCAATTTCAAACTATACTACAAGGCTTCAGTAACCAAAACAATGTGGTACTGGCACAAAAACAAAAACATAGATCATTGGAACTGGTTAGAGAACCCAGAAATAATGCTGCATACCTATAACCATCTGATCTTTGAAAAAGTTGACAAGCAATAAAGAAAGAGCTTCCTATTCAGTAAATGGTGCCAGAGTAACTGGCTAGACCTATGCAGCAGATTGGAACTAGACCCCCTAGAACACATACATGCAGCCAAACAGTATATGCTCAACATCACTAATCATTAGAGAAATGCAAACCAAAACCACAACGAGCTACCAACTCACACTAGTTACAATAGCTATTATTAAAAAGTCCAAAAATAATAGATTCTTGTGAAGCTGTGGAGAAAAATGAATGCTCATATGCTGCAGGTAGTAATGTAAATTTGTTCAACCACAGTGAAAAGCAGTGTGGAGATTTCTCAAAAAACTGAAAACATAACTACCATTTGACCCAGTGATCCTATTACCCAAAGAAATATTAATTGTTCTACCATAAAGACACATACATGCATATGTTCATTGCAGCCCAATTTTCATAGCAAAGACAAAATCAACCCTGATGTCTATTAATGGTGTACTAGATAATGAAAATGTGGTACATATATGCAATGGAACATTACACAGCCATAGAAAAGAATAAAACCACATCCTTTGCAGCAACACTGATGGATCTGGAGGCCATTATCCAATGCCAATTAAGGCAGAAACAGAAAAAAAAATAATCCTGAATGTTCTCACTTAGAAGTAGGAGCTTAAAACTCCATGAGTACACATGGACACCAAGTAGAGAATAGATGCCAGAGCCTACTTGAGAGTGGATTGTGGGAGGGGCATGAGGATGGGAAAACCACGCGTTAGGTCCTATGTTTATTACCTGGGTGAGGAAATAATCTGCACAATTTACTCAGTTAACAAGCCTGCACATGTACCACCTGCACCTCAAATAAAAGTTGGGAAAAAAAGAGGATGTAAGAGTTTCCAAAAATAAATTGAAAAAGATTAATACTTTTTTTTTGAGATAGCATCTCATTCTGTTGCCCAGGCTGGAGTGCAGTGGTGCAATCTTGGCTCACTGCAACCTCTGCCTCCCGGGTTCAAGTGATTCTCCTGCCTCAGCCTCCTTAGTAGCTGGGATTACAGGCACGTGCCGCAACACCAAACTAAGTGCTGGGATTACAGGTGTGAGCCACCATGCCCGGCCAAATAGAAGTGTTTTTTTTTTTTTTTTTTTTTTTGAGATGGAACTCCACTCTGTCACACAGGCTGGAGTGCCATGGCTTGATCTCAGCTCACTGCAACCTCTGCTACCCTGGTTCAAACAATTCTACTGCTCAGCCTCCCTAGTAGCTGGGATTACAAATTCCTGCAACTGTGCTTGGCTAATTTTTGTATTTTTAGTAGAGACAGGGTTTCACCATTTTGGACAGGCTGGTCTTGAACTCCTGTATTCGTGATCCACCCACCTCGGCCTCCCAAAGTGCTAGGATTTCAGGCATGAGCCACCGAACCCAGCCTGTTTGGCATTTTTTAACCCCTCCTTATTAATCAATAAAATATTTGTCAGTTTTATTAATCTTCTTAGATAACTGACTTTGAAGTTTTTCCTCCTCTTTTTTAGGTGGATACTTAGCTGCTTCTTTGTCAGCCTTTCTTATTTTATTTTCTGATACAGCTCCACAACAAAGTACTACAAACAGGGTGGCTTAGAAAAAAAAAAAACCATACATTGATTCTCTCACAGTTCTGGAGGCTGGAGTTGCATCCTGAGTTCAAGGTGTCGGTAGGGTCATGCTCCCTCTGAGGGTTTTTTGAAATAATTCTCCCTTGTCTCTTACATTTTCTGGTCACTACAGGCTATATTTGGCACTCTTTGGCTTAAAAATGTATCACTTCCATACCGTCCTATATCGTCACATAGCTTTTCTCCCACTGTGTGGATCCGTATGTATGTCCGAATTTCCTATTCTTATAAGGACAGCAGTCATTGTATTAAGGCTCATCCTAATCCAACATGATTTTACTACATCTGAAAGACCTGATTTCCCTCTTCTTAGAAGCAGAGTGTTTCTATATTACAATACATTTTTTAATTAATAAACATTAATCCCCTATGTTAAATTATTCATCGTTCAATATCTCATTCAAAAAGATAATTTCTTTTTGTATTTTCACTATATGTATACCTAATATAATACATGTAAAAGAGATATATTTATATATATATATTTTTAATCTCATTCTTTTCATAAATCTTTTATTATAATAACTTTTTTGTTTACAGATTTAAAACAAAACCACTATTATATTTTTAGAAATATCTAAAGTCCATGACATACAATAGTAACCATGTTTCAAAAAATTTTGTGTCTCTCTTTTTACATAATTGACAGTGTGCCAATATGTCTCAAAAAGCGACTGAAATCTTTATTTGTAAAAGTTACATCAGGTAAAAGATAAAACTTATTTAAAGATGAAAAGGCAATTAAATTGTCAAATAATGATATATATAGGAAATTAGTGTCTTTTAACTAGTAGGAATTCAAGAGACTTATAATGCAATAAACCATTTATCTAGTTCCCCAATTATAGATTTAAATGTGGTTTTTCATGTCTGTTACAAACTTCCAAGTCCATTATATTCCTCCCAAGTACAATTTATTGGCTGTGTAACCTATGTAGAATGCTCACCAAAATGTTTTTAGTTTGCCCCTGTATACACATTTAAATACTATATTTAGCCTGGCTGTAGTCAAGGGATGTCATTTCATATGTTACATCTCACTTGTCCTCTAAAGACCCCTAAATAACTTTTGGTACATTTTCTGTCATCAATACAATTGGATATAAAGGATTTCAGTATTTTCATAGCGCATGATAATGGGATTCCAGATTCCTGTGTTATCAGTTGGCTACCTGGCCTAAAGAACTGTTCAAACTGCTCCCATCTGAAATGTGAATCGGATATAAACCATTACTGAGATAAATTGCTGAAATTTCAATATGTAATAGCTGCCATAATATAGACTGTGCTATCATGATCTGTACGGTAATTGCTACCTTGACTTGAGACACTACTATAGGAAAATAAATAGAGTGAAATATGTAGTACTTGTTATAGACAATATACAGGATAAAATATATAGCATGAGTTACTTGGAGTCAGTAAACAAAGAGATATAGCAGGAAAGATAGATGAATATGCAAGTTATGTAGCTGCAACACATTGAATAAGGTTTTCATTTGCTGTAACTTGAAATGTAGATAATATGCTTATTATATTTATAGCTCTAGGGGAATAATTTTGAAAATGGTACCATAATAGTGTGGATTGCTTACTGTTGGCTGTGGTTGCCAATGTATTGCAAGAAAGAGAAAATGGACTTGGTAAAGAACTGGCTGGTTGAAATCCGAAATGAAAGGGAATGAATAGAGCTCAGAAACCCAGGGTTTTGCAGGTTTTGAAAAATAGATTATGTTTATCTCAAAGGAGTGAAACATGGATTTTAAACTGGCCTTGAATTTCAAGGGCTAATAAAAATTCTTGGTTGAATAAATTCACTTGCAACAAATACCAGATTAAAAGGGCAGGCCCTGTAGCAGTTGTTCCAGATCACCTTACATTAGCTACCATTAAGTTTTAAAAATGAGCTGTGTACTTAAAAGCCTGGAAATAAGACACACGAACTAGACTGATTATTTAATTGAATGATTGAATATCATCCTGCCTCATCCAATAATAAATTCCCACCTGCCAGCACATAGAACTGGTTTTACTCTCCAATTTCTGATTCTGACTCCTACTGGTGTTAATTCATTCCTTCAGATGACATTTTACTGATTACAAAATTAGCTCATGACAGATCACGGCAACACTCAGGACCACAGGTAGGCTGTGTCTGAGACAACAAATCTCAGAAGTCACATGTAAGAGAAATCAGATTTCACCTTGGTTCATATTTCAACGCCTTCTATTGACAACTGGAACAAATTTAGGGAACTGAAGTTTTTATTGGCCAATCTGGCAGGCCCAAACTTTCCGTGTCTCAGTCTGACACTTGCTCATGGCTCAGAGTTCACAGTGTTCCATCCAATTTGTCGTCCTGTTCTTAGCCTTTCTGCCCGTTAGTTGCTGTTGTTTTACATAATTCATTTCCATAGTTATAATACAGCTGTCTACATTCTCTGGCTCTTGCTAATTATTTTTTAGTATCATGTTTTCCACTATATTTTTGAGAGCTTAGTCTGTAACAGGCATCTCAGAAAAAAACAGTAGTTTTGTTTTTTGTTTTTGTAGAATTTGAAATAGATCAAGTCCTTGCTCTGGAGCACCAGGTAAAATGGGGGATGAGAAGGAGTGGCAAAACTTAATGCCGAAGAAGTACCTGAGAGTGTCCAAGCTGAATGATGAGAGATCCCCCTTCACGCCCACAAGGCCCTCCCCAAATCACCTCTAGATATATGGCATATTCCCACAGACATACATTTAGAGGATTCTTCCCTAGATAGTGACCAAAGGAAGAGAATAATAGGTAAATACTGACAGAAGTCATACTTTTTCAGAGGCTCCTGGCCAATTATCCTGTGGTACAATCCACTAGGAACCCAAAGTTGCACATGGTATTCTACATGGTTTTTTAATTTAGGTCTTACTCTTAAGTATAAGTGGGTAGCCAATAACCAAAGATACGTGAGGAAAGATTCCAACATCAAAGATAAAGAGCAAACAAATAAGCAACAACAAACAAAGAAGGAGGACAAGGAAATAAAGCTAATGGAGGAAAAGGGGGAAAATACAACTAAAATTTATGAAAAATTTAAGAGGCCAAGCTAAAGTGACTACAAAAAAAAAAAAAAGAAAGAAAGAAAGAAAAAGAACTGGATAAGAAAAATGTGGTACATATACACCATGGAATACTATGAAGCCATAAAAAGAGAATGAGATCATGTCCTTTGCAAGGACATGGATGGAGCTGGGAGCCATTATCCTCAGCAAACTAACACAAGAACAGAAAACCAAACACCACATGTTCTCACTTGTAAGTGGGAACTGAAAAATGAGAACACATGGACACAGGAAGGGGAATACCACACACTGGGGCCTGTCAGGGGAACGGGGGTGGGGAGGGAGAGCATCAGGATAAGTAGCTAATGTATGTGGGGCTTAATACCTAGATGATGGGTTGATGGGTGCAACCAACCACCATGGCACATGTTTACCTATGTAACAAACCTGCACATCCTGCACATGTACCCCAGAATTTAAAATTAAAATTAAATTAAAAAAAAAAGAAAATGAAAGAGTCCAGGAATGGTGGCTCATTTCTATAATCTCAGTGCTTTGGTTGGCCAAGGCAGAAGAATTGCTTGAGGCCAGGAGTTTGAGACCAACATGGGCAATATAGCAAGACTCCATCTTTATAAAGAAATTTTAAAAACTAGCCAGGCATAGTGGCAGGTGCTTGTAAGTTCTAACTAATTAGGAAGCTGAGTGGCAAGGATCATTTGAGTCTAGGAGTTCAAGGTTACAATGAGCTATGATCTCAGCACTGCACACCAGCCTAGGTGACAGAGCAAGACCCTGTCTCAAAATAAAAATAAAATTTAAAAAATCTAAATTCTGACATTAAAAACAAACACACAAAATGGACGGAAGGGTTAATTGGTGATATTAAGCTAAGTCCTGGAAAGTAAATTCAAGTGATAAAGCAATGAAAAATAAGAGATGTAAAAATCAGGACTTCAATCTAAGATGTCCAACACCTGAAAATAAAACAGCACTTATAGGCTAGAATAGGTAAAATATATGTGGTCAAGTAATTTTTTAAAATTTTATGAATATTTTTCAAAAGGCAGAATACAAATTTCCAAACAGAAAAGCTTACACAGTTTCCAGCATAGCAAATTTAAAAAGTGTCACCAAACCATAAGTTATAAAATCTCAACATGCTCAACACAAATGGCAAATTCTATAAATTCCAGAAAGGTCAAAGGAATTCCTCCCTTATACAGGTATCTGAATGCCAGTGAATCTTCAAGAACAGCATTGGACATTAGAAAATAGTAAGACTTTCAAGTTCTTGACAAAAGATGTAGAATTTTATATCCAGCCACACTACAAGACTTGTAGCAAAGTATTTTAGGATGCATGCTTTTAAAAATATGCCCTCTATGCTCTCTTTCTCCAGCAGCCTCTGTATGAAATTTGCCACACAAAAAAATGAGTGAAAAAGAAAAATATACACAAAGAGACATATTTATAAAGCAGAGAGTCCAACAAAAGAGTAAATTCCTTACAAAATGGTGAGGGGCAAATGATTCCAGGAAATTGGCTGTATAGGAGGCACTAAGCAATTTGCGAAGGTTAGCACAAAATGATAAAAGACTCCGGGAGGGATATCAAATAAAATGAAAATGAATTTGATAGATTACCTGATACATGGAGATCTTAGGAGTGTTATACAATTTTGCACAGGAATGGTTTTTGTTATAAATGCAGAAAATCCAGAAACAAAAAATGGGGCAATTGGAAACAGCAGAAAACATTAAAACTTTTATAAAAGGAAGCATATGTGGACTCTATGTTTAACTGTAAACCATGTACACTCAGCCCTTTGTATTCGCAGGTTCTGTATCTGTAGATTCAACAGACAGTAGATTAAAAATACTTGAATAAAGAATAACACAATAAAAATAAAAAATATAGTACAGCTATTCACATAGCATTTACATTGTGTTATTATGAGTAATCCAGAGATGATTTAAAGTATACAGGAGGATATACATAGATTATATAAAAATATTGTAGCATTTCATATAAGGGACTTGAGTATCCACAAACTTAGGTATCCACTGGGATTGTAGAACCAATTCCACATGGATACTAAGAGAAGATATAGACAGATAGATAGATAGATAGACCTATAGATATATATGCACATATACACATATACATATATATACACACACGTATATAGGCACACATAGAGTATCAAAATTGTGATGTAATATTGGGAGAGAAGGGAAGGCTTTGTGTGAAGATTGAGTAGTGCAAAGTGCTAAATTTCACACTTGACCTTAGCTATAAGGCCAAGAAGCAATATAGTCCTAAATTTTTATTTCAATATTAAAACTAAGTTGTAATATTTAAGATAGAAAATTGGGAAGCAGAGATATGAGCATATTATTTATGATTATGGAGGTAAATTCAGGGCAAAAAATGAAAGCATGGAAAGACCTTTTTGGGGGGAATCTGGAATGGAGTTTAGAACAGTTAATATTCATTATAAAACATGTATGGTTTGATTTTTAATCAATATACATGATTA
The DNA here is from genome assembly GCF_009761245.1 of Sapajus apella. Taxonomy (NCBI): domain Eukaryota; kingdom Metazoa; phylum Chordata; class Mammalia; order Primates; family Cebidae; genus Sapajus; species Sapajus apella. Next base: position 11,649,656 of record NW_022436972.1, on the reverse strand, counting down.
ATTTGAAAAAAAGACAAAGTGAAAGAATTTGGCATTTTCCTGGGATTTCAATAAGTTTCTTCTGAGTAAATTCTTGTGGGTTAGTCAAGGTTATGTCACAAGAGAAGAAGAATGAATGGGAGCTTGAGTTTTGGCTGTATCTTAAGGGAGATTGGGAGTTATTGTATAATTTCAGCGTAAACCATAATTAAATGTGCACTTTAAAAAGGTCTGTGTGTCATCCCGTAGAAGATATTTTGTTCACTTTTTCCATCTAAGGCTGTAATGACCTTGTTTTGAAAGCTACTTGGACTGTTTACCTTCTAGTCCAACCATATTTGCTTTTGCTTCATTCTGACGTAGTTACCGCCACAGATATCCATCCAGTCACACTAGCGCTGAAGCCTTGCTAACTTGTGCAAATACTGGGAAACCTTCAGTCTGCCTAAATCCAGGGACTTGGCAAACTTAGTCTGTGAAGGGCCAGACAGTAAACATCTTTGTCCTGTGTGTGTGTGTGTGTGTGTGTGTGTGTGTGTGTGTGTGGTGTGTGCACGTACAGTTGACTCTTTAACAATGTGGGGGTTAGGGGTACTGATCTCCCTGGCAGTTGAAAATTTGTGTATAACTTTTGATTCCCCAAACACTTAACTACTAATAGCTGACTGTTCACCAGGAGGCTTATTGATAACATAAGCAGTCAATTAACATATATTTTATTATATGGATACACCATATTCTTACAATGAAGTAAGCTAGAGAAAACAAAATGTTATTTAAAATCATAAGGGAGAAAAAATATTTACTATTCATTAAGTGGAAGTGGACTATTATAAAGGTCTTCATCCATCTTGTCTTCATGTTGATTAGGCTGAAAAGGAGTAGGAAGAGGAGGTTGTTGGTTTTGCTGTCTCAGGGTGGTAGGGGCAGAAGAAAGTCCACATGTGAGTGGACCTATGCAGTTAAAAACTGAGTTGTTCAAAGGCCAGTTGGTCAACTGCTTAGATAGATAGGTAGGTAGGTAGGTAGATAGATAGATAGATGTTAGATAGATAGATAGATAGATAGATGTTAGATAGATAGATAGATAGATAGACAGACAGACAGACAGACACACACAGGTACACACATATATAAGTATTTTGGGTCCACAATCCTTTAAAAGTTATTCTTAGTTCACTGGTCATACAGAAACAAGCAACATGCAAACAAAATTCATTTAGCCCTTGGATCATAGGTTGAAAATCCCTGATCTAATGCATGCATTGTCATAGATCTTTAAGCACATTTAACATGTATTTCATTTGTGCTATTGATAAATCCATCATACACTGTAGTGTTTTCACTTCACATTTCCTTTTTGAAATTTTCACAGTCTCCCCATTATTCATCTAGATAAGGCATAGACCCCTTATTGATGACTTCAAAACACTTTCTTAACCAGTTTCACTTTCCCCACTATTAATTTCTTAACTATGCCTTTTCCCAGATGTTCAACAAAGCAGCTCAATATGCCATAAGCCACCTACATGGAATCACTTGTCATAGTATAGATCCCTAGGCCCAGTTAAGCACATGAAAGAGAATTGTAGGGCCCACAAACAGTTATTTTTAAGATGATAAGTGATTCTAATACACCTTCTGTTCTAAAAGCACTGTGTCCTATCAATGCACTTACCTCATACAAGCTTCTGAAGGGACAGTAGGCTTCCCTGAAGACTTTCCTGTAAGAGTCCCAACTCCTGGAGCAGCTTCACTCTTGGTATTCACCATAGGCCTCGCTAACATAATTCTGTCCCCATTAGTATGGAGCAAGTTACAGATATACAGCGTTGTATCTCATCTCACCATCTGACTCTCTTTTGTGTGTGTATATTATTGTGTGTGTGTTTTTTTTTTATGTAAAGAGAGTTCCAAGCCCATGTGCAGAAATAAGCCTTGCTGCAAATTATTCCATAATTAGGGATGGCTTCTATCCAAATATAGAAGAAAACCTGCTTCAAAATAGCAATATAAAAAGAAATCTGTCTAATTCTGGGAAAATGTTAGACTACGTTGGCCAGAATCCTTATCCATCCAAACAATAAAAGATTCTGTGAAAAATAATTATATCATTTTCAACAATTGTCCAAGCTTGTAATAAAGAAAAGGAAACCTGTAGGATCTAAAAATGGAGAAGAGTATTGTAATTCACAGCAGTAGGAACAGGAACTGATGATGGTCATGGCGGGCCTGGAGCATCATCAGGGCACCATGAGAAGGGGAGCTGGAAGAAGAAATCATCACACACCTGGAAAAGCAAAGACCAAAACCGCAGGGAGAGAAGACTAACAAATTCCACCTGCTTGTTCAGTGACACAGCAGTAAATTTGCCTCCTTCCAGTCCTAGCCAAGAATTAAATTGTTCTGTGAAAAACATAACTCTTTACAATCTAATTCTAAATTTGAGATCAGAATTTACACTAACTATAAAATGTAGAAAAATCCAAACTGAAAAGCACATTTCTGATATGGTTTGGATCTGTGTCCCCACCCAAATCTCATGTTCAATTGTAATCCTCAATATTGGAGGTGGGGCCTGTTGGGAGTGGATTGGATCATGGAAGTGGATCCTTTATGAATGGTTTAGCACCTTCCATTTAGTGCTGTTCTCGTGATACAGTTCTCACAAGATCTATTGTTCAAACGTGTGGCATCTTCTCCCACTTCCTCCTGCTCCAGCTATGTAAGACATGCCTGCTTCCCCTTTGCCTTTTGCCACTATTGTAAAATTCCTAAGCCCTCCCCAGCCATGCTTCTTGTACAGCCTGTGGATCCCTGGGGTAATTAAACCTCTTTTCTCTATAAATTATGCAGTATCAGGTAGTTCTTTATAGCAGTACAACTAATACAATCTCCTAAATATATAACAAAGCAAAGAAAAAATAAGAGACAGATAAAAATCACTCAAAAGTTATAGAATTTTTTGGAGTAATTGGATAACCTTTGGAAAAGTACCCAATATTCAACACAGAGAGCTGAGGAGATCGGGGAAAACTCAAATAATTAGAATTTTCAGAAAAAAAAAAAGAAATGATAGAACCATGAATCTTAAAATCTAAAAGCATTCCACGTTTCATGTTTTGAGCAGAATGAAAAATGCCATAATTAAATAAAACTGTAAAACACTAAAGACAAATGAAGTAACCCTAAAAACTCCCAGAAAGAAATAAAAGATTACATACAAAACAACAGTAATTAGAGTGATGAAAGTCTTCTTAATTATAGCAGAAGAGGCAAGAAATGCATAAAGTAATATTTTCAGTGTTGTGGTAGAGAGTAACTGAACTATCATTGAATGGGAGTAAAATAGAGAAAATTTTGATGAATCAGAGATTAAAAAAGAAATCAAAGTATATGTTATTCTATGAACAAGGTTCCAAGTATATACTTCAGGAAGAGGAGAAGAAGAAAGTTGAATTCAGAGAACAGCAAGATACAAGAAACAATATTATCTATCTACCAATCTATCATATATATATATATATATATATATATATATATATAAATACACACACACACACATACACACATACATACACATGCATATATAAACAATAGTGTTTAAACAATAGTTTATATATACGAATATGAATACTATTGTTTATGTGTGTGTGTATATATATATACACAATAATTTATATATACACACACATACACACACTAATTTGAGGACTATTGAAATCTGACCAATACTAGAAAATAATAATTGATAGTAAGGCAATTTTTATTAAATACTGATGTGATATTCATATTATTTAATAACTAGCTTGAAATTTAGACTAAAGTTAAAATATAAATCAAAATTTGAAATATATATTACTTTTGATTCTGTAACTAATGCATTATTCAAACATGCTTACCAAGTGATATAATTTATAATGCAAATCATTTATCAATAATCCAAATAATTTCCAAATCATTTGCTAAGTTTTAGAAATTACTTCTATGACTCGTTTGAAGAACCTTTTGCCTGCTGGATATTGTTTCCATTTGTGCCATGATTTTTAAGTAACATGGACCTCTTTTACTGAACCCATACCAATTACATTGGTAGTTATTACATAATAATTTTAAGAAAAAGTTATCTTAAAATCAATGACATTGTTGATGCTGTTTTCTCCTCTCTCTGCTTTTGGTGAACTACAAAGAAAAATAAAGTCCAAACACACCCAGAAAGGAACAAGACATTACCTATAAAACAACAGTTTAACAGTTGGGAAGTCTTCATCAGTTTTATAACAGTTATAATACTGTCAAAGAACTTTATATAATCATATCTCCATTTTTGACCAAGTCATGAAAATCATGGGTTGGATTTCCATTTAGTTCTGCAAACTAGATGACACGTGGTATAGGCAGATAATTAAGAAAATGAGCACAGTTGTTGGGCTGATAATTATAGCTCTACCATGGAAATGTGAAATGACACCAAACTGTTTCAGTTTCTTCACTGGAAAATGGAGTTGATGATGAAAATTATATCATTCTGGAGCGGTTCCAAGATGGCCAAATAGAAACAGCTCCAGAGTGGAGTTGCCAGCAAGAACAATGCAGAGGGTGAGTGCCTACTGCATTTCCAAACAAATTTTCACTGCCCACAGACTAGGAGATTCCTGGCCTAAAAAGCACCATGAGTTTTCAGCACAGCTGTTTTAGCCAGTGCCAGCTTGGCACACAGAAACTCACACAAATCTGGGCGGCCATTTCAACTGATGCCTGGAATGCCTGGGAGACAGAGCTACCCATTCAACTGAAAGGGAAGAGGCAGGAACAGGGAGCCAGGTGATCTGGCTTGGTGAGTACCACCCCCACAAAACAAGCAATCTGAAATGATCTGGACTGAGAGTTTCCCAGCAAGCACAGCTGGACCCAGGATGATCCAGCTCAGAGCAGGGAATGGCAACCACCACTACTGAGGCAGTCCGTCACTACCGAGGCAGTTCACCCAGCAGCTGGGCAGAGCCTGTGGCAGCTCAACAATGCCTCTGCTGGCAGACTGTGACTAGACTACTCCATGCTGGCAAGGCATCTATGAAAAAAGGCAGCAGCATGCCAGGAACTTATAAATAAAGCCCCACCTTCCCAGGACAAAGCACCTGGGAAAAAAGGCGGTTGTGAGTTCTGCTGCAGCAGACTTAAAAGTACCTGCCCAGCATCTCTGCACATAACAATGGAGCTCCCAGCACAGCACTTGAGCTCCTATAAGAGACACACTGTCTCCTCAAGCAGCTACCCGACCCCCATATACCTAAAGAGACATCTTATAAAGTAGAGCTCAGGCCAACATCTGGCTGGTACCCTTCTGGGATGAAGATAACAGAAGAAGAAACTGGCAGCAACCCTTACTGTTCTGCAGCCCCTGTGGGAGATCCACATGCAAGAAGGGTCTGGAGTGGACTGCCAGCAGTCCTACAGCAGAGGGGCCTGACTGTTAGAAGGAAAACTAAGAAACAGAAAAAAATAACTTCATCATCAACAAAAAGGATGTCCACTAACAGACACCATCTGAAAGTCACCAACTACAAAGACCACAGATAGATAAAGCCACTAAGATGGGAAGAAACCAGTGCAAAAATGATGAAAACACCCAAAACCAGAAGGCCTCTCCTCCTACAAAGGATCACAACTCCTCAACATCTAGGGATCAAAGCGGGATGGAGAATGAATCTGATGAATTGACAGATATAAGCTTCAGAGGGTAGGTAATAACAAACTTCTCAGAGCTAAAAGAACATGGGCTAACCCAATGCAAAGAAACTAAGAACCTAGAAAAAAAGGTTAGATGAGAAGCTAACTAGAATAAATAGCTTAGAGAAGAATATAAATGACTTGATGCAGCTGAAAAACACAGCACAAGAACTTCGTGAAGCATACACAAGTTTCAGTAGCTGAATTGATCAAACACAAGAAAGGATATCAGAGATTGAAGATCAATTCAAAGAAATAAAACAAGAAGGGAAGATTAGAGAAAAATGAGTGGAAAAAAAATGATCAAAGCCTCTAAGAAATATGGGATTATGTGAAAATATCTAATCTACATTTGATAGGTGTACCTGAATGTGATGGAGAGAATGAATCGAAGCTGGAAAACACTCTACAGGATATTATGCAGAAGAACTTCCCCAGTCTAGCAAGCCAGGCCACCATTCAAGTCCAGGAAATACAGAGAACACCACAAAGATATTCCTCAAGAAGAGCAACCCCAAGGCACATAATTTTCAGATTCACGAGGGTTGAAATGAAGGAAAAAATGCCAAGGGTAGCCAGAGAAAAAGGTCAGGTAACCCACAAAGGGAATCCCATCAGACTCACAGCTGATCTCTCTGCAGAAACACTACAAGCCAGAAGAGAGTGGGGGCCAATATTCAACATCCTTAAAGAAAAGAACTTTCAGTCTAGAATTTCATATCCAGCCAAACTAAGCTTCATAAGTGAAAGAGAAAGAAACTCCTTTATTGACAAGCAATTGCTGAGAGATTTCGTCACCACCAGTCCTGCCTTAAAAGAGTTCCTGAAAGAAGCACTAAACAAAGAAAGGAACAACCAGCCACTCCAAAAATGTACCAAATGGTAAAGACCATCAACACTATGAACAAAATGTGTCAACTAACCAGCAAAACATCCAGCTAGCATCAAAATGGCAGGATCAAATTCACATATAACAATATTAACCTTAAATGTAAAGGGGATAAATGCCTCAATCAAAAGACAGAGAATGGCAAATTGGATAAAAAGTCAAGACCGATTGGTATGCTATATTTAGGAAACCAATCTCATGTGCAAGGACACACATAGGCTCAAAATAAAGGGATGGAGGAAGATTTATCAAGCAAATAGAGAGCAAAAAGGAAGCAGGACTTGCAATCCTAGTCTCTGATAAAATGGACTTCAAACCAACAAAGATCAAAAGAAACAAAGCAGGGCATTACATAATGGTAAAAGGGTCAATACATCAAGAAGAGCTAATGATCCTAAATATATACGCACCCAATACAGGAGCACCCAGGTACATAAGGCAAGTTCTTAATGACTTACAAAGAGAATTAGACTACCACACAATTATAGCGGGAGACTTTAACACCCCATTGTCAATATTAGACAGATCAACCAGACAGAAAATTAACAAGGATATCCAGGACTTGAACTCAGACCTGGACCAAGCAAACCTAATAGACATTTACAGAACTCCCCACCCCGAATCCACAGAATATACATTCTTCTCAGCACCACATCACACCTACTCTAAAACTGACCACATAATTGGGAGTAAATCACTCCTCAGCAAATGCAAAAGAACAGAAATCATAACAGTCTCTCAGACCACAGTGCAATCAAGTTAGAACTCGGGATTAAAAACTAACTCAGAACTGCACAGTTTCATGGAAACTGAACAACTGACTCCTAAATGTTGACTGGATAAACAATGAAAAGAAGGGAGAAATAAAGATGTTCTTTGAAACCAAAGAGAACAAAGACACAACATACCAGGATCTCTGGTACACATTTAAAGCAGTGTCTAGAGGAAAATTTATAGCAATAATGCCCACATGAGAAGCAAGGAAAGATCCAAAATAGACACACTATTGTCAAAATTGAAAGAGCTACAGGAGCAAGATTAAAAAACTCAAAAGGTAGCAGAAGACAAGAAATAAGTGAGATCAGAGCAGAACTGAAGGAAATGGAGATGCAAAAAACCCTTCAAAAAATCAATAAATGCAGGAGCTGCTTTTTGAAAAGATCAACAAAATAGACTGCTAGCCAGATTAATAAAAAAGAAAAGGGAGAACAATCAAATAGATGCAATAAAAACAATAAAGGGGATATCACCACTGATTCCACAGAAATACAGGTTTACTGGTTTATGTGCATAGAGTTGTTTGTAGTAATCTACCATCAGAGATAACTACAAACAACTCTATGCACATAAACCAGTATACTGGAAGTAATGGATAAATTTCTGGACACTTTCACCCTCCCAAGCCTAAACCAGGAAGAAATTGAAACCGTGACTAGGCCAATAACAAGGGCTGAAGTTGAGGCAGCAATTAATAGCCTACCAATCAAAAAATGTCCAGGTTTAGATGGGTTCATAGCTGAATTCTACCAGACGTACAAAGAGGAGATGGTACCATTCCTTCTGAAACTATTCCAAACAATACAAAAACAGGGAATCCTTCCCAAATCATTTTATGACACTAACATCATCCTGATACCAAAACCCGGCAGAGACTCAACAAAAAAAGAAAACTTCAGGCCAATATCAATGATGAACATCGATGCAAAAATCCTCAATAAAATACTGGCAAACAGAATTCAACAGCACATCAAAAAGCTTATCCATCATGATCAAGTAGGCTTCATTCCAGAGATGCAAGGCTGGTTCAACATAGGCAAGTCTATAAACGTAATCCACCACATAAACAGAACCAAAGATAAAAACCACATGATTATCTCAATAGATGCAGAAAAGGCCTTCAACAGAATTAGACAGCACTTTATGCTAAAAACTCTCACTAAACTAGGTATCGAAGGAACATATCTCAAAACAATAAAAGCTATTTACGACAAACCTATAGCCAATATCATACTGAAAGGGCAAAAACTGGAAGCATTTCCTTTGAAATCTGGCACTAGAAAAGGATGCCCTTTCTCACTACTCCTATTTAATATAGTATTGGATGTTCCAGCCAGAGTAATTAGGCAAGAAAAAAAAAAAAAACGGTATTCAGTTAGGAAAAGAGGAAGTCAAATTGTCTCTATTTGCAGATGACATGATTGTATATTTAGAAGATGCCATCATCTCAGCCCAAAATCTCCTTAAACTGATAGCAACTTCAGCAAAGTCTTAGGATACAAAATCAATGTGCAGAAATCACAAGCATTCCTATACACCAATAACAGACAGAGAGCCATCGTGAGCAAACTCCCGTTCACAACTGCTACAAAGAGAATAAAATACCTAAGAATACAACTAACAAAGGATGTAAAGGACCTCTTTAAGGAGAACTACAAACCACTGCTCAAGGAAATAAGAGAGGACACAAACAGATGGAGAAACATTTCATGTTCATGGTTAGGAAGAATCAATATCGTGAAAATGGCCATACTGCCCAAAGTAATTTATAGATTCAATGCTATCCCCATAAAGCTACAAATGACCTTCTTCACAGAACTGGAAAAAGCTACCTTAAACTTCATATGGAAGCAAAAGAGAGCCCGTATAGCCAAGACAATCCTAAGGAAAAAGAACAAAGCCAGAGGCATCACGCTACCTGATTTCAAACTATACCACAAGGCCATAGTAATCAAAACAGCATGGTACTGGTACCAAAACAGAGATATAGATCAATAGAACAGAACAGAGGCCCTGGAGGCAATGCCACACATCTACAACAATCTGATCTATGACAAACCTGTCAAAAACAAGCAATAGGGAAAGTATTCCATGTTTAATAAATGGTGTTGGGAAAACTGGCTAGCCGTGTGCAAAAAGCAGAAACTGGACCCCTTCCTGACACCTTACACTAAACTCCAGATGGATTAAAGACTTAAACATAAGTCCTAACACCATAAAAGCCCTGGAGGAAAACTAGGTGAAACCATTTATGACATAGGCATAGACAAGGACTTCATGACTAAAACACCAAAAGCATTGGCAACAAAAGCCAAAATAGACAAATGGGACCTAATTGAACTCCAGAGGTTCTGCACAGCAAAAGAAAAATCATTAGAGTCAACTGGCAACCAACAGAATGGGAAAAAAGTTTTGCAATCTACCGATCTGACAAAGGGCTAATATCCAGAATCTACAAAGAACAAAAACAGATTTACAAGAAAAACAAACCCATCCAAAAGTGGGTGAAGGATATGAACAAACACTTTTCAAAAGAAGACAAATATGCGGCCAACAAACATATGAAAAAATGCCATCACCACCGGTCATTAGAGAAATGCAAATAGAAACCACATTGAGATACCATCTCACACCAGTTAGAATGCAATCATTAAAAAAATCTGGAGACAACAGATGCTGGAGAGGATGTGGAGAAATAGGAACACCTTTACAATGTTGGTGGGAGTGTAAATTAGTTCAATCATTGTGGAAGACAGTGTGGTGATTCCTTAAGGATCTAGAAATAGAAATTCCATTTGACCCAGCAATCCCATTACTGGAAATATACCCAAAGGATTATAAATCTTTCTATTATAAAGACACATGCACACGTGTGTTTATAGTGGCACTGTTTACAATAGCAAAGACCTAGAACCAACCCAAATGCCCATTAACAATAGACTGGACAAGGAATATGTGGCACATGTACATCATGGAATACTATGCAGCCATAAAAACTGATGAGTTTGTGTCCTTTGTAGGGACATGGATGAATCTGGAAGCCATCATTCTCAACAAACTGACACAAGAACAGAAAATCAAACTCCACATGTTCTCACTCATAGGTGGGTGATGAACAATGAGAACACATGGACACAGGAAAGGGGAGCATCACACACTGGGGTCTGTTGTGGGGGGCCAAGGGAGGGACAGCAGGGGTAGATGGGGAGGTCAGAGAGGGATAACATGGAGAGAAATGCCAGATGTAGGTGATGAGGGGATGGAGGCACCAAACTACATTACCATGTGTGTACCTATGCAACAATCCTGCATGATCTGCACACGTACCCTAGAACCTAAAGTACAATAAATAAGGGAAAATTATATCATTCTAACAAGTTAGTATGCATTAACAATTATGCCTCACACAGGGCAAATGTCACATATAAGCATTAGTTCTTTTTGTGGTAATGGACATGAGGTTAATATTAATGATAGATGAATATTTGAGCATTTTTAATGAACCAGTACAGTGCAATTAAATGGAAGTAAAATATAACAGGAAGCTGCGTCTTTCCTGTTTGAAGGGCCAAGCCACCCCAAGTTGTCCTTTGGTTCCTGTGATCTTACTCTCGTTGCTGGCATGTTCACTATGCCAGTGGACACCACAGTGCCTGACCAGAGACAGCAGTAGCTCTTTAATATCAGCCATGGGCTTTCCTGGTCTCTCTCAGAATCTCTAGAACCAGACATGTTAGGCATTAGTTCCCCAGGGGTGGCAGCTCTGCTGTCAATCTGCCTTGTCCTGTACTGACTGGGCTCTTTCTGACAATGCAGACTTACGAACGTGGGAGGTGCAGGATCACCAGTAAAGTGGCTGGTGCTGGGACATAACCTGGCTTTTGGGGACCAGATGTGTCCCATGCTTGGGGAATTAAAATGGCAATGGCTAGGAAGTAAGAATTTTAACGTACTGTCTGCAAAGGCACTGAACAATCAGAATGAATTGGCCTTGGAAGGAAATCAGGAAATCATTGCAATACTGAGCCAAAAGAAAAATTGTGGCTGCTACCTACTCTTCTCAAACCATCCTCTCATATTTTAAACCAAGTAGAAAAGAGCTGATTAAAAATGCTCTATAATGAAAACAGATGACTGTGTATTTTGCCTTCTGTTGCATAATCTCTTTTGTATGCCATTGTCCACCCTCATAAACTCACCTGACAGGTGACCAGTGAACTGAGAACTCTAGGTTGATTGGATGTAACTGTTCCTGCTGCAGGGTCTTAAAACAGGCAAAGCAAAATTAGACTTTTAATTTAATATTTTGTTAATTGTTGATAGGAATTCTTTGCATTCATGTTTTTCCTTCCAACTTCTACTTAGGTTAAAGGGGTACATGTGCAGATTTGTAACATGGGTAACTAGCATGTTGTGGAGATTTGATATACAGATTATTTCATGAGGCAGGTAATGAGCATAATACCCAAAAGGTAGTTTTTCAGTCCTCACCCTTCTCCCACTCTTAACCCTCAAGTAGGCCCCACTGTCTATTGTTCTGCTCTTTGTATACGTACCGTGTTTAGCTCACACTTGTGAGTGAGAATCTGTAGTATTTGGTTTTCTGTTCCTGTGTTAATTTCCTTAGGATAATGGTCTTCACCTGCATGCATGTTGTTGTAAAGAACATGATCTTCTTGTTCTTTATGGCTGTGTAGTAGGTCAGGCAGTATAGGCACTACTTTTTAAAAATCTAGCCAAGCATTATTTATTTATTATTATTATTATTATTATTATTTTAATCTAGCCCAACCTAGATTATGTTCATCTAGGTTGATTCTATGTGTTTGCTGTTGTGAATAATGCTGTAGTGAACATACATGCTCATGTGTCTTTATGGTAGAATAATTTATATTTCTTTGGGTATATACCCAGTAATGTAATTGGTGGGTTGAATGGTAATTCTGTTTTAAATTCTTTGAGAAATCCAAACCTTTCACAGTGGCTGAACTAATTTGCATTCCCACTAACAGTGTATAAGCACTGGGTTTTCTCCAGAACCTTGCCACCATCTGCTATTTTTTTTTTTAACTTATACTCATTCTGACAGTTGTGAGGTGGTAGTTCATTGTGGTTTTGATTTGCATTTATGTAATGATTAGTGACATTGAACATTTTTTCATATGCTTGTTGGTCACTTGTATATCTTCTTTTGAGAAGTGTCTGCTTATGTCCTTTATTCATTTTTTTAATGGTTTTTTTTTTTTTTGCTTGTAAATGTGTTTAAGTTTGTTCCAGATTCTGCATATTAGACCTCTTTTGAATGCAAATATTTTCAATTCAAATACCTTGTAAATATTTTCTCCCAGTCTGTAGGCTGTCATTTTACTTTATTGAGTTTCTTTTTCTGTGCAGAAATGCTTTTGTTCAATTAAGCCTCACTTGTCAATTTTTGTTTTTGTTGCTTTTGGAGTCTTTTTTTCATGATATCTTTGCCAGAGCCTATGTCCAGAATAATATTTCATAGGTTTTCTTATAGCATGTTTATAGTTTTAGGTTTTATGTATTTAAGTCTTTAATCCATCTTGAGTTTATTTTTGTATATGGTGAAAGAAGGGATCCACTTTCAATCTTCTGCATATGTCTAATCAGTTATTCCAGCACCATTTATTGAATAGGGAGTCCTCTCCCCATTGCTTATTGTCAACTTTGTTGAAGGTTAGATGGTTATAGGTGTGTGCCTTTATTTCTGGGTTCTCTAACCAGTCCCATTGGTCTATGTGTTGTTTGTACCAGTACCATGCTGTTTTGGTTATTGAAGCCTTGTGGTACTGTTTGAAGTCAGGTAGTGATATGGTTTGGATCTGTGTCCCTGCCAAAATCTCTTGCTGAATGTAGCCTCCAGTGTTGAAACTAGGGCCTGATGGGAGGTGATTGGATCATGGGAGTGTTTTTTGTTTTATTTTGTTTTCATGAATGGTTTAGGATCATTCTCTTGGTGTTGTGTTCATGACAGTAAGTTCCTGGGAGATCTGGCTGTTTAAAAGTGTGTAGCACTTCCCTCCTCCATCTCTCTCTTGCCCCTGCTCTGGCCATGTAATGTGTCTGCTTCCCCTTTACCTTCTGCCTCGATTGTAAGTTTCCCGAGGCCACTTCAGAAGCTGAGCAAATGCCAGCATCACGTGTCCTATACAACCAATGGAACTATGAGGCAATTAAATCTATTTTCCTTATAAATTACCCAGTCTCAGGTATTTCTTAACAGAAATGTGAGAATGGACTCATACAAGTAGTGTTCTATCTTTGGCTTTGTTCTTTTTACTTGGAAATTCTTTAGCTATGCAGACTCATTTTTGGTTCACCATGAATTGTGGAATAAAGTTTTCTAAATCTGTGGTAGTTGGTAGTATGATAGGAATAGCATTGAATCTGTAAATTACTTTGGATAGTATGGCCATTTTAACAATATTGATTCTTCTAACCCATGAGCATGGAATTTTTTTTTAAATGTGTTTGTGTTGTGTCTGATTTCTTTCAGTAGTGCTTTGTAATTCACATTGTAGAGATCTTTCACTTTCCTGGATACTTGTATTTCCAGGTATTTGATTCTTTTTTTGTAGCTATTGTGAATGAGAATGTGTACATGATTTTTTTTTTCTCAGTTTGAGTGTTACTCGTTCATAGAAATGTTGCCAATTTTCATAATTTATTTTGTGTTCTGAAATGTTGCTAAAGTTGTTTATTAGGTAGAGGAGCCTTTCAGCAGAGACTATGAAGTTCTTTGGGTGTAAAATCATATCATCTGAAAATACAGACAGTTGACTTCTTGTCTTCCTATTGGTTTCCTTGTATTTCTTCTCTTGTCTGATTGCTCTGGCAGGGCTTCCAAAACTGTTTAGTAGGAGTGGTGAGAGTGGGCATTCTAGACTTATTCTGGTTCTTAATGGGAATGCTTTGAGCTTTTGCCCATTCAGTATGACGTGTGTTGTGGGTTTGTCATAAATGGCTCTTATTATTTTGAGGTATAGTCCTTTGATATTTAGTTTCTAGGGTTTCTAATATGAGGGGATTTTGAATTTTATCAGAAGACTTTTCTGTGTCTATTCAGATAAACATGTGGTTTTTGGTTTTAGCTCTGCTTATGTAATGAATCTTATTTACTGATTTTTGTATACGGAACCAACATTTCCACTGAGAAATAAAGCCTACTTAATTGTGGGATTAGTATTTTGATGTGCTGTCAGATCCAGTTTGCTAGTATTTTGTTGAGGATTCTTACATCTATGTTCTTCAGGAATATTGGCCTAAATTATTCTTCATTGTATCTGTGCTAGGTTTTGATATAACAATGATGCTGACCTCATATAATTAGTTAAGGAGGAGTCCTTTTCCCTCTATTTATGGGAGCAGTTTTAGTAGTATTGTTACTGGCTCTTCTTTATACATCTAGTGGAATTCAGCTGCAAATCCATCTGATTCAGGGTTGGTAGACTTTTTATTACTGATTTAATTTTAGAACTCATTATTGGTCTGTTTAGGGATTCAGTTTATTCCTGGTCTAATCTTGGGAAATTGTATGTTTCCAGGAATTCATTTATTTCTTCCACGTTTTCTAGTTTGTGTGCATGGAGGTATTTATAATAGTATCTGAGAATTTTTTTTTTTTTTTAATTTTCTGTGGAGTCAGTGATAATGTCCACTTTATCATTTCTGACTGTGTTCATTTCAATCTTCTTTCTTTTTCTCTTTATTCGTCTAGGTAGTGGTATATCAATTTTATTTATTCTTTTGAAGAACACACTTTTGGTTTTATTTATCTTTTGAATGGTTTTTTATGCCTCCATTTTGTTCAGAGTAGCTCTGATTTTGGTTATTTATTTTCTTCTGCTACTTTAGTGGTTGGTTTGCTCTTGTTTTCATAGTTCCCCTAGGTATGATGTTAGATTGTTAATTTATGAGCTTTCTAACTTTTTGATGGGAATGTTTAATGCTATAAACTTTCCCTTTAACACTGCTATAGCTATGACCCAGAGATTCTGGTATATTGTATATTTGTTTTTATTATTTTTCAAGAATTTCTTGATTTCTGCCTTAATTTCATTGTTTATTCAAAAGTCATTTAGGAGCAGATTGTTTAATTTTTATGTAATTGTGTAGATTTGAGAGATCTTATTTGTATTGATTTCTATTTTAGTTACATTGTGATCTGAAATTATTGTTGGTATGATTTTGATATTTTGAGTTTGCTGAGAATTGCTTTATGGCCAAGCATGTGGTCAATCTTAGAGTATGTGCCATGTGCAGATGAGAATAATGGACATTCTGGTTTTGTTTGGAGAATTCTGTACATGTTTGTTTAATCATTTTGGTCAGATGTTGAGTTTAGATCCCAACTCCCTTGGTTAGCTTTTTTCCTCATTAATCTATCTAACACTGTTAGTAGGGCATTTAAGTCTTGCACTATTATTATGTGGTTATCTAAATGTATTCATAGGTCTCTAGAAATTGGTTTTATGAATATGGATGTTTCAGTCTTGGGTACATATGCATATAGAATAGTTAAGTCTTCTTGTTAAATTGGACCCTTTATTCAATAAGAAATGTATTGTTGGTTTAAAGTCTGTTTTGTCTGAAATAAGGATAGGAACCCTGCTCTTTTTTTTTGGCCTATGCTTTGAGCCTATGGGTATCATTGCATGCAAGATGGGTATCTTGAAGATAGCATACTATTAGGTCTTGCTTCTTTATCCAGTGTGCCACTCTGTGTCTTTCAAATGGGCTGTTTATCCCATTTATGTTCAAGGTTTATACTGATATGTGCAGATTTGACCTTGTCATTATATTGTTAGCTGGTTGTTATATAGACTTCTTTATGTGGTTGCTTCATAGTGTCAATGGTATACATACTGAATTGTATTTTTGTCATGGTTGGCTACAGTCTCTTGTTTCCATGTTTACCATTCCCTTAAGGACCTTTTCTAAAGCAGCTCTGGTGGTAACAAATCCTGTTAGCATTTGCTTCTCTGAAAACTATTTTATTTTGTCTTCACTTATGAAGCTTATTTTGGCTGTATATGAAATTCTTGATTGAAATTTATTTTCTTTCAGAATGCTGAACATAGGCACTCATCCTCTTCTGGCTTATAGGCTGTCTGCTAAAAAGTCCACTGTTAGCCTAATGGGGTTCCCTTTGTAGATGACCTTCCCTTTCTCTCTAGCTTCCTTAAATATTTTTTTCTTACACAGTGATCTTTAAGAATCTGACGACCATTTGTCTTGGGAATAGTCATTTTGTATAGTACCTCCCAGAGCTTTGCTGAATTTCTTCTATTTGAATATTGGCCTCTCTAGCAAGGTTAGGGAAATTTTCTTGGACAATATCCTCAAATGTTTTCAAAATTTCTTGCTCCCTCTCCTCTTTCAGAGATGCCAAAGAGTTGTAGTGTCTCTTTACATAATCTCATATTTCTTGAAGGTTTTGTTCATTCTTTCTAAATTGTTTTCTTTATTTTGGTCTGAGTTGAATCATATAACTAGTCTTTGAGTTCTGAGATTCTTTCCTCAGCTTGATCTATTATGCTTTTTATACTTATGATTGTATTATGAATTTTTTTAATGAGTGTTCAGCTCTATCAAATCAGTTTAGGTTCTTTCTTAAAAATAGCTATTTTGTCTTTAAGCTCTTGTATTTTTTCCCAGCTTCCTTAGGTTTCTTAGACTGAGTTTTAGGTTTCTCCTGAATCTTGATGATCTTCATTTCCATACAGATTCTGAATGTTCTGTCTGTCATTTCAGTGTGGTTGAGAACTATTTCTGGGGGAATAGTGCAATCATTTGGAGGTAAGAAGACACTCTGGTTTTTTAAGTTGCCAGAGTTCTTGTACTGGCCCATTCTCATCTGTGTGGGCTAATGATCCTATGATCTTTCAAGTTGCTATCTTTTGGATGGGGATTATTGGTCTTATATTCTGTGATGGACTTGTGCATTTGACTGTGGTATAAATTGGGTTCAGCTGATTGGATTCGTTTCTGGATAATTTTCACAGGGGTCCAAGTCTCAGATCAGCACTCTTAGGCTACATGTTCCAAACCTTGGGGACTGGGCCCAGGCCCACAGCTTTGTTCTCAGGGCTCTCAAGGATGCTGTTTCACTGGAGGGGCTGAGGTGTTCCCAGTCCACTGGCAACAACCCTCTTAAGGTGGGGCGCCAGCACAAGTACTTCACTGAGGAAGTGGCAATGGGGTCCATGCTTTCAGTCACCAGTGAAGTGGTACAAGAAGACTGTGAGAAAAAGCACACTAGTGAATCAGTGTAAGGTGCTTTCAGCAGGTACATGCTGGGAGTGGCCCATTTGCAGAAGCACTCTGATTATTTGGTCTTATCTACTGGTGAAGATGTTATGGCAGTGGCCACTGGGATGTGCCACAGTTGGAGATCTGAGACAGCACTGCTGGGAGAGGCCAGCAGACAGGGGGCTCTCAGATCAGACCATCCCCATTGTATGAGCAAGACAGTCATGTTCTACCCATGTCTAACAGTCAACAAAGACCCAAGCCACCTAGAGGAGCATGGTGAGCCTTGGGGTATGGGTGTCCCCAGCATGCACCACTGCTGACATTTCCATGTCAAACCATGTAGGCTCTGCACCACTGAGAGTCCTGTCCCTGCCAACTCTCTAAGCAGCTCTCTCTGCCAGCTCAAATGTCCATGGTGGTCATCAGTTTCCCTTCAGCTAGGAGTCCAGAGGTCTGCGGTAATATTTGGCCATTCAGGCCTATTTGACTCACACTTTCCCTAGGAGCTACCCAGGGCAAGAAGCACATCCTGGCACTCAGCAACCTTGTACAGAGTTTCCAGCCTCTTCCTGCTTCAGCACAGGATCTGTGGCCTTCCACTATTTACTCCCAATGCCCTCCTTCTGAAAATCTGCTTGGACTGTGGCAGTCTTCTTGATGGTCTGGTCTCTCAATAGGTTGGAGAAGCTATTCTTGGCAGCATACAGTCAGCCACCTTGGCTCTTGTCCCAGTATTCATTCTATTTTAAAAAATATTTCATGAAATGTTATTTTTTTCCTTAATCACTGATTTTGTTGGATTATGTGATATGTCTCACCCAAATCCTGGCTATGTCAAGAGGTCTGGACAGGTAGAAGTTCCAGGAAAGAGGTCTGGATGGCTAGTGACTTGCAGGATCCCTGAAGGGTAGCAGTTTACGATAGTGACCTTTGATGTATGTGAATATAAATGTATATTTTGACAACTGCTATGACCCCATGTATGTACTAGCAAAAATTAGCTTTATTTAAATATATACGTGTGTGTGTGTGTGTGTGTGTGTGTGTGTGTGTATAAGTGTCCCATTCGAAAAATTAGAAAAAGCCTAGCAGACGGCCGGGTGCAGTGGCTCACGCCTATAATCCCAGCACTTTGGGAGGCCGAGGTGGGTGGACCAGGAGGTTAAGAGATCAAGACCATCCTGGTCAACATGGTGAAACCCCGTCTCTACTAAAAATACAAAAATTAGCTGGGCATGGTGGCACATGCCTGTAGTCCCAGCTACTCAGGAGGCTGAGGCAGGAGAATTGCTCAAACCCAGGAGGCGGAGGTTGCGGTGAGCCGAGATGGTGCTATTGCACTCCAGCCTGGGTAATGAGAGCGAAACTCCGTCTCAAAAAAAAAAAAAAAAATCCTAGCAGATTAAGCCTGAAGTATAAGAATTGTAATAATGCACAAATGTAAACAGGTAACATAGTTAAAATAAAGATTAACAAAATCCAAAATCAGCTCCTTAAGAACTCCTAAAATAGACAAATCTAAGATTTAATTAACACAACTTCAAATTTCATACAGAAAATACTAGTAAATTGACTTCAGTAAAAGTGTGTGTATTTAAATGTGATACATTCTGATCACATACAGTTTTCCCCCAAAGCAAAAAAAGTAAAGATGACTTTTTAAAATGTTTTGACATATTTTACTATAATAATGGAGCAAAATAGAATAATTCATTCTTTAGAGAATTGTCTCAAAAATACAATGAGATTTTTAATCTATTGGAATTAATAATAGAATCTAGCAATGCATATTATAATTAGTTTGAAATCATTACTATTATAAATACTAGTTTTAAATTTTTAAATTACAAATACATATTATGGATTGTGAAAATATATGTTTCAAATATTTAAATATTGTATTCATTTTTAAAGCCAGATATTGGGAATTTAATGCTTTTATAAAACTTCAGAATTACATAACTCTATCATATATGGCTGCGAAATAAATTTGAAGGTGGGGAAAAATGAAAGAATAATTTGCTATCAAAAATTACACGTGGCCAGAGTATTACAAGATGAGAAGAGTGGAAAAAAATTTATAAAGTGATTGTCAAATTGATGCCAAATGAATCAGGAAGGAGAAAGATAGGGAATTTCTAAGCATCTGGTAGATTTTGTGCTAACCAGAGAAGAAAATATACTTTGGGAATCATTTCTGTCAAGGTAAGCTCATTATTTTCAGAGCTGCACAGTTATAAGATGTAAAAAAATTAATCAGGTTGTCTCTGTTGCCTTTGTTTGTTTAATTTTAATAAATTATAAATAGTAGATTCAGATTTTGTTGGTTTGAGGGCTTCCTTTGAGTTGCAAGCCTCTATGAAGAAACCTGGTAATCTGGCCACTTAGATTACTAAAACAAGAGAAATTTCAAAACCCTTATAAGTTAAAAAATCAGAAAACAAAAAAGTTGATAATAAAATAGAGAAAATCTCTGGCATTCAGTATCACAACCCAATATAGCAGATAATGAATTTCAGTCAGTGGTTTTGTAAGGTCAAAAGGAAGGAACAAATCATAGAGGTAATGAATAGGACTTGCTTTCAACATTATGATTTCTAAAAAAAAGTGAAAATGTCACTGACAGAGTGACAATATTTTGCAGATTTTCACTTTCAAACTTTATCCATAGTATTTTCTCTTATTGTTAAAATGATCATTTTTTAAATGTAGAAACTCATTCAATAATTTTTTAACCAGAGATTTATCCCAAATTGCTATATACTCTTGGTTGATAAATACTAATGTCCAACGGGAGCTTGTTACTCTAACCAGACTACCTGTCATAGTTTCCATTGTTGTCTATGTTAACCATTCAAACATTCAAATATCCAATAGGAAAGAGTTTCTGAAAGTTAAAGAGATCATATTTGAGCAAAAGAACAGCACAATTATTGTCCCAATAATACCTGTTTTTTACAAATGTTTAAAATATATATTTGAAAACTATGTTCTTTGGTAAGAATAACATTGTATTGGTTAATAAGCTGGTCACCTACATTGTGTGAACAACTTATTGTTTGCTAACTACTGACCTATCAGAACTACTTAAATTCCCACATTGCTCACTTATATGCCTCTCTGAGAATATTGAAATTATATAGACTGGGAAATTTATTTCTCTGTCCCCATAATATTTTGTTTATAACTATTATTGATCTTATTATAATATAGTTTATCAATTTATGAATATTTCTTCCTACAATATTATGTGCTCACTGAAACCAGGGAAAATGTAAAATTTATCATTATGTCTCCGGAATCAGTTTTGTTTCCAATGCATTCTAAATGTTCAGTCAATATTTCCTAAATGCAAATAAACTAAGAGTAAATGAAGTGTCCTTCAATAAAGTAAATAAAATCTTATTACTAGATTTGACACCTTAGCTTGAATCTTGGCCATTAATAGAGTGGACTCACAGCGGAAGTGGACATAGAGTGATAGATTTTGATGGAGGAGAAGAGAGGGTGAAACAATGGTGTTGATTCTATTGGCCGTTAGAACAGGGAACTCTCCCCTAAAAGAATACAGAAATGGAATAGACGGTAGCCAAGAAAAATACCATTTGTATCACAATTTAAACTACAAATTTGGCCTATTGGTCTTGGGGCAAAGATACTGACGGGTAACTGCTACTTTGCTTTTGCCTCCTTAGTTTTTCCTAAAAGGAAAAATGCTAATAAATGGTTACCAGTTTTAATATCAGTGAATCATTCAGTATTAATCATAGCCACAGAAAAATCAGCATGTCTGAGGACACTGTCACATTAATTTGATAGCCAGCAATTGCTATTTATATAAGGTAACATTAAATATGAGGAATGACAAATAAATGAAATCAAAAGGAAATGAAGCAATTTTTGAACATGACTGTGACTCAGTAGTGAACTAAAACCAATGAAGAGAAAGTAGAGGCTTGTTTTTCTTTTTTCCGGGATAAATCTGATGAAATGATTATACTGTGAACTTTTCCTATTTTCACATTTTATAGTGAGGTTTAGCTTATACAACACCAGCCCAGCACCAAATGTTCTCCGACACACTGAAGATTTTCTTGCCACAACACTGGACTTTTCCAAGCCTAAGAACAATGAAGGCTTATGAATGACTTTGTCACTACCCTTTACCACACAATAATATCCTTCCCTTCTTTTAAAATTTCTTCCTTTTATAAAGGCTCCCATAATTGATTCCATATCTCTCAGATTTTTCATCTTTATGACAACATTTTTATCACTTTAGCACTAAATTATCTACTTGTATATATCTCAATCACTTTGTATTTACATATAGGTTTCTTTTCCTGGCTTTCCTACTGTATGATAGGGATTAAAACTTCTATTTCCTTTAATAATGAGATACTCAAATAGAAAAGAACAATAATTAACAATATTCTAACAGCCTAAACAAACTACCATTACCATTTCTCTTATTGTGTGTCCCATCTCTATAAACATCAGACATACAGCTCTCCACTATCTTTTTCTAACTTAAGCAATTTGATATGCTGTTAAATAGTTTGAATTTGTAAAATAATATTTAAGAGATGCATGAGTATAGCTTGGGTGTTTGCACCCTCTACATCTCATATTGAAATGTGATCCCCAGTGTTGAAAGTGAGGCCTAGTGGGAGGTGATTAGATCATGAATGGCTTAGTGCTCTCTCAGTGGTAATAAGTTCATAGGAATGAGGTCACCCAAGTTGTAGTTATTAAAGAGTCTGGGACCACTCTCACTCTCTCTTGCTCCCTCTTTCACCAAGTAATACTCTCTGTCTTTCATCATGGGTAAAAGTTTCCTGAGGTCTCACCAGAAGCAGAGTTGGCACCATGTGTCTTGTACAGCCCACAGAATTGAGAGCCAAATAAACCTCTTTTCTTTATAAATTGCCCACCCTCAGGTATTCTTTTATAGCAACAGAAAATGGAAACAATGGAAATAAACAATGGCAATAGCAGGTTTCTGGAATCTTCAAGTTAATATCCCAAAATGCTAGAATCAGAGGAGACCTGATGATAGAAAGAGGCAAAGGCTATAAGGAATCAGCACTGAATATACATTTGATATGCCAGTTTCTATTATAGGTGTTTTATAGATAGGATACCAGTTATATCATTGCAACAATCCCACTCAGTGAGCATTGTTGCTCACATTTTATAAATGAAGCTGTGAGTACAAGTGGCCAAGTGTTTTGGACAGAGTCAGGCTGCTAGTAGCTGGCAGAGCCAGGAATTGCACCCACTGTCATGCAGTTAGACTACAAATGCTCATTTCCTTTCAAAACACTGTGTATCTCACAAAGAGAAATATTTTAATCTATATTGTAACTGAGAAAATATAATTGAGACTTTTGGAAGAGAGAGAATTAAAAATTAAGGTTTGGGGTTTTGTTTGTAGTTATAAATACCACTTTCAGATTTTTTTCACTGTATATTTCCTACCCAAAGATTTGTTAAAATATTTTCTTTATCAAACACATACCCAATTCTTCCATTGGTAAGATTTTTATTTTTGTGTCATTCCTGGTTTACATTTTCATGAAAATATATTTTATTCAAAACAAATATTGCTGTAAACCTGCATCATAATTAATAACTAATTTTCTTTACAGACTGTCATAATTTTAGGCTTGATTTTCACTCTTTTGCTCTTTCTCTTGCAAATCACCAGCAAAAAATACAGAAAATCAAACTGAATCAACATTGCTTTTATGTCTGCAACATTAACTACACTACAACTTTTTGAAGAGAAATCAGCAGAAAGATAACATGAAGATTAACACCAGAGTATTACATACAGAAGACAGATCTCAGAGCCAACAGGCAACATTTGTTCTTTCCATAAATACTTACTTTTATCTAAATTCTAGAAAGAAAAAATGCAAATTAATGCAATAACTCTTGTCTCTTAGGAAGATATTTTCAAATGTGTTGTTACACTATCATTTATTCAGTTCCATAAATAAACTTCAGTGTTAACAAGCATAAATTAAATCAAGGTCTCTGACCCAGGATTGAGCTATCAAGTAAAACTGTAGCAAATCATAAAATGTAATCACATCGAAACTCTTCATTGTTAGAGGAGTAAGTGAAGTGGAGTAAATTAAGAACAATATGATTTATGTTTTCGTTACACAGAACACTGGGGCCATTTGAGACAGTACTTTAGATAACTTTTTAATAGATTGTTCAATTTCATGACTTAAAAGAAATTGGAGATTATCTAATCTAATATCTTTGTTTCTTTGTGACCGTTGTTTTTACAGATGAAGAAAATTATGTTTGAAGGAGTCTATTACTTGCCTGAAGTTACAAAGATTTTTCTGTCAGGGATGGGACTTAAAAAAAATCAAACCCTTTTTTTCATTATATATATTTCCTTCATTAACCTTATATAATATATATTATATAATGCATATTAAGGAAAATAGAAGTATCTCTATAGTTTTTAGTTATATTATATAATTTTTGTTGTTGTTGCTTTTTGTTTTTGGTTTTGGTTTTTAAATGGTGAGAAAAAAATATAGGATAAAATTAAAGTCAAAGTTACTCTGACTTTTGGTGCTGAGACATACCTCAATAAGGATATCACTGTAAGGCCAGGGTATAGATTAGGAATCAATAAGGCCAAATTTAACCAAAGATTTCCTGGAATAGTTTGCATATTTCTCAACCAAGGGAAAGGAGGACAATATCAACATTTTGAAACCACATTGACAAGTCACTGGTGTTTGTGACAAACTGGAGACAGCTGACATAAATGTGACTAGAGAGTAGATTTGGCTCAAGCAGTAAGGTTGGTATGGTAGGAAACTAACACAGTTATCTGCCTTACCCCAAATGTGTGTCCCTAGTTTATTAATCAGTAAGATTCAGAGCAAACCTAAATATTTGTCGCTGGTAAATAGAGTGAAAGACTGTGATATAGTTTGAATATGTCTCCCCTCCAGATCCCCTGCTGAAATGCAATTGCCAGTGTTGGAAGTGGGGATGTCATTAGATCATGGGGATGGATCCCTCATGAATGGTTTAGCATCATCCCCATTGTGATAAGTGAGTTCCTGCTCAGTAAGTTCAGGCAAGCTCTGGTTGTTTAAAAGCGCATGGCGTCTCCCTGCTCTCTCTCTTGCCCCAGCTTTCCCCACATGATACACCGGCTCCCTCTTTGCCTTCCACTGTGATCGTAAGCTTCGTGAGGCCTCAGCAGAAGCAGATACAAAATCATGCTTCCTGTACAGCCTGCAGACTCATGAGCCAATTAAACCTCTTTTCTTTTAAAAGTATTCAGTCTCAAGTATTTTTTATAGCAACACAAAATCAGCCTAATACAGACTGAGACAGGATTTTCTATCTTCCTCCAAAATATAAAGACGACAGCAACTACTACTACAATTAATAGTCCAGAAGTAATAATACAAGTAATATTATACCAACATCAGCCTCTGAACTTGGGGCTTTCATAAGGAGTTCTCATTTCCCCAGTGTTTTCAACATGTTTTTGACCATGGCTGCCTCTACCCATGTTTTCTAAGAACTAATGCATTAATTTCATTCCTCAAAAATTCTGTTTTTTTAATTTTTATTCTTTCTTTTTATTATTAAATAGTATTTTTAAAATTATCTTTTTTAAAAAATATAGATTTATGTGTCTTGACACTGCTCTAGGCCCTTCATAAATATTTACACTCTAATTTATGTAATAACATTATCAAATGGGTCTTACTGTTTTTCTCATTTTACAAGTAAGAATAAAAAAAATGCATCCTGGAGATATTAAGAAATTTTTCCAAGATCATACAACTGATGAGTGAGACCACTAAGATTTATCCCAGGTTTAAAGTCATAGAAAACTCCCCAAAAGCACAACTTATAAAGCCAGGCTGGTTTCCTATTCTAGAACTGATACGTCTTATAACTATTCTGTAACTGATACCTCATTCCTATTCTATAACTGATGAATCTTTCTGTTCTATAACTATTCTATAAATATAACTCTTCTATAACTAATGTCTTTTCTATTCTTTAATTGATATATATTTCTTAGTTTCTCATAAAAAAAAGCACAAGACTTATGAAAAAATTAATATATATAATTTTAAGAGGGGTGCTTTGAGGGTTAAAAGTGGAACTTGTCAGTCAGGAAAAATGATGAGACAAGTCTTAATCATTTTAGGAAGTTTATTTGCCAAAGTTCGGGATGCTTTCCCTCCAAGACAGGTCTATGCCTTTCTCCAAAGATGATTTTGAGGGCTCCAAATTTAAAGGGAAGGGGGCAAGATATTGAGAAGTACACAATTTTCATGTAAGAGGGCGATAGAACAAAATAGTCTATATATATATGTGTGTGTGTGTGTGTGTGTGTGTGTATGTGTATATATATATATGTATATATATATATACATAATACTACTTAATAAACTCCCATATATATGCACATACACACACACATGGGAGTTTAAGTTTATATACATATATATATATATAGGCTATGTATATATGGGAGTTTATTAAGTAGTATTAACTCACATGATCACAAGGTCCCCCAATAGGCCATCTGCAAGCTGAGGAGCAAGGAAGCCGGTCTGAGTCCCAAAAGCTGAAGAACTTGGAGTCCAATGCTGGAGGGTAGGAAGCAGGTAGCACAGGAGAAAAATGTAGACTGGGAGGTGACGCCAGACTAGCCTTTTTAAATTTTTCTGCCTGTTTTATATTCTGGCCACTTTGGCAGCTCATTAGATTGTGCCCACCCAGATTGAGGGTAGGTCTGCCTTTCCCAGGCCACTGACTCAAATGTTAATCTCCTTTGGCAACACCCTCCCTCACAGATGCACCCAGGATCAATATTTTGCATCGTTCAATCCAATTAAGTGACACTCAGTATTAACCATCACAGATGACACAGACAAATGGGGCAGTGGAAAAATGTGGGGAATGTGCATTTTACATAAGACAACATAGAGAAAATGGGGCAGTGGAACTATGAGATATGTATCTGATTGTTCCTGAGGGTGACTGCACCTATAAAAATAAGCTATAAATTTACATTGCTGAGGTGAAATTTTAACAGAAATACCTTAGAGTAAAAATCTTGCAGCTCACTAAAAATTTCCTTGTGTTCGAAACATGGGGGAGGCATGGAGCTTTTCATCTTGTAGCCATCTTATTTAGAAACAAAAAAAGGAAGAGTTAGGTTTGTATGACCCAGTTCCTAGCTTGACTTTTCCCTTTGCCTTAGTGAGCCTGGGGTCTTGAGATTTAATTTTCTTTTACAAACTCTAGATTATGCAATTAGTTTAGGAACACTGTATTTGGTTGTTGCATGAGAATGCCAGAAGAGTAGATCATGCGGAAAATTGAATTTTATTATTTATTATGATAAACCTTTTATAAAAAGGCTAAATAAATTTCTTGATCTATTAAAGGAGCCTAATGGGATAGGTGAGCTCTTCGTTTGGGAATAAGAGTAGAGGAGAGCTGCATTGTTCTGCAAAATAGAAAAAATGTGTAGTTTTATGGGATATGTAAATGTGAAGGATGAAGTGAAGACATGAGCTAGCAAGTTTGTTGAAGTCTAGTTCTATTTGATGTAAAGACCAAAAGAGCCTGGGTGCAGAGACTCAAGCCTGTAATCCCATCACTTTGGAAGGCCGAGGTGGGTGGATCACTTGAGGTGAGGAGTTTGAGACCAGTATGACCAACATGGTGAAACCCCATCTCTACTAAAAGTAGAAAAATTAGCCAGGTGTGGTGGCACGCTCCTGTAGTCCCAACTACTCAGGAGGCTGAGGCAGGAGAATTGCTTGAACCCAGGAGGTGGAAGTTGCAGTAAGCCACCAATTGCCACTGTATACCAGCCTAGGCAAAACAGTGAGACTCCACATAAAAAAAAAAAAAAAAATAGGTGTAAGAGGTGTTAAAGTATTAGGTGGAAAGGTAGCAATGTCAAATAGGTTATATGGAACTGTAGGTTCTTTTCCTTTCAGTGTGCTGTGTGACCTCCTCCAGGAAACTCCAGCGTTTTTTTAGTGGGTAGTCTTGCATGAGAGCTTTCTGTATGCAGGTGATTACTCTTGAAGGAGCTTTGTTGCACATCTGCACACTTGGGGACCAGAGAGAAACCACTCTGAACTGTAGTTCCGGGGTCCCAAGGCCTGTGAGAATGTGATTATTTGGAATCCTTTGATGGCTTGTGCTTCCACAGGGAGTAGAATTGGAGTTTGTGGCATCCTATCTCTAACTTGGCGTTGAAGTAGATTCTCAGGTTTTTTGTTCATAGTGTTCAACTGATTCAGTTGAACTAACAAAACACTTTCTAAGGACAAAAATTATATAGTTCCCACGAGACTGTTTAAAATATTGTACTACATGGCTGTCGCTCAATCATTGACCTATTAAGTCAGAGAATGTATAAGAACATTGACTATATATAATAATCAGTAAATTTGTCAACTAGAATCCTGTTGTCATGTTTGTTCTAGAGAAATGTATATTGTATTGTTATATAAAACTTTGTCTTAAAATTATTTGTACCTATACTTAAGTTTAAAAAAAATACACTCATTTCTGGATTTCTAGATATATATTCTAATTAATAATATTTTATATTTTCAAGTATAGTTTTCATGATCTGGCATAAAACATCACTCAAGTTTTCATATGAGTAAGGTCTCGAATTTAGAAATTATGATAAATTATGATTTATTATGCATGCCATCAAATTCTGATGTAGGCATTTGATTAAAAATGGATTACTAATCTTTATCTAGATATCATTTATCTTTGTGTCAAATCATAGCTTATTGTTGTATATTTTTATCTTAAATATTTACTATCTAGCTTTTGCCAAGAGAGTTCCATTTAAATTCCATCAATGCGAGTGATGAGAATTTTGGAAGGCAGACAAAGAGAACCTTTTATAGGCTATAGGCATGTACATGGGATTTGACAATGAAGGGATTTGCTGATAGCTTCTAGGCATTATCTTCTGAATGGCCTGCAGTGGAGATGATTTGCATGATTTGCTTATGTCTCCTACCATTTTCTTCTCTCCTGAATTTTGTAACATGCCTTTCCATGGTAATATAAGTCTCTAATTTCCTGCTTCTACTATCTAAAGTAGTTCCTTATCCTGACCAAACCCAAATTAATACAGTCTGCTTTACCTTTGCCCTAGCCATTCAATACTCATTCTTTCTCTAATTACATCATCAGTTAAATATAATTTTTCATGTCCTATATTTCTTAGCAAATGGCATAAGGAAATAATTATTTCTTCTGAGCAACTATTACAAGTTCTCTGTGGTTTTAATTACTCATAATATGTAACATATAATTTTGTTTCTCTCTCGTTAAGACTTAATACTTGGATATTTTCTTCTTCCTACCCCTCAAGTCCCCAATTTTGCCTAAACACTTGTCACCATAAATATGGACATCATTTTTATGATTAGATAGTTCCTGCAAGATAACAAACTGTATAGTAAACATATTTTTCACAAATGTCTCATGATTTGAACATGCTACATTATCAATGCTAAATCAATTTTCTTTTCGATTTAAATTTAAAATGATGCTAACATTTGTAATCATTTTGAAACAGGTTCTGATGGTGTTTGAATCAACCTTTTAAAAAACAAGGCAGGTTTTTAATAAAGCATAAAGCCATGGGTTTTGCATTGCTTGATGAACATTGCACTTTCTAATTAGATAATTACATACTTATGCAGAGGTCAGAATAATTAAATAATTAAATATAATTGACAGTATCAATTTATAGCAATAGTTGATTGAAAAATATTCAAATAAATTTAAATGATATTTTTTTTTAAATTACAGCCTTTTAGAGCAGAAAAAGATCTAAAATATATGATGCAAATTCATTTTTTTGGACAAATATGTAATATATTGTTTGGAAAAACTACATTATTACCACTGAATACTATTGACACTGTTTATAATTTAAAAACTATTTTTCTCTCAGAAAGTTTTGTTACCTTACTCTGCTGCTCTCTCTATGTAATTAGTGCCTGAACACAAAAAAATTTCCTGAAAATTCATGCATATGCCAACAAAATAATAGAAGACATATATATTACATATATTAACTTTACTATAGGTTGTCCTTGTAAGTATTATCAAATCAAGTTTAGCCTAAAGCTATCTCCTTACATATTTTAAGCTTAGCCTGAAGGTTTCTCTGTATATTGTCAACTATAACCTAAATGGAGTTGTATACAAACTGTAGTCTATTCTTGTGCCAGTCACCAAGTTTTGACCAAAGGTGGCCAACTGTTCAAATCACATTCAAATAAGAAAAATGCCAAGCTGTAACCAATCTGGCTATTTCCTCACCTCACCACCATTGTCTGTATGTCTCTTGTTTTTTCTGTCCATAAATCTTCTACCACATGGCTATGCTAGAGTCTCTGAACCTACTCTGGCTTGGGAGGCTGCCCAATTCATGAATCATTGTTTGCTGGATTAAACTCTGTTAAACTTAATTCAGTTAATGTTTTTGTTTTAACACATGGCATCAGAAGTGGGATCCAAAGTAGGCTTCTAACAACTCCCATGAGCACTGAGTGACCAAGCAAGGTATCTCCCAGGCCTATTGGTGTCTGTTGCTCTCTCAGAGCAGCTGGGAATCCTGTTAATTGATTTTTTTTGTTTTTTTGATTCTGAAGCTTCACAGGTTTATGTTTCAAGCTCTCTGAGTTTCCTTAGCAAATTTATGATCCAAACTGGGCTTGGAAGTGATAGCAGAAATTGGCCTGAGTCCAGGATTGAATTAGATCTGACAACGGTTTGAATCCAGTTAGAGATCTCCTACGTCTGATTGGGTCAGAAAGAAACAGGTAGTAAATGGCAATATTGCAGGGAGTGTAAATTTGGCTCTTGGAAACTCACAGGGGTTTTTGTTTTCTACCCCTTTGTTTCATTTATCTGGCATGCTTAGGTGGAGAAAAGAAATCATTAATTTGTTGATCAAAAGAAACTGAGAGCCAAAGCCAATATTTGAAGTAGGAATGGGACCCTTAATTACTTAAGAACTGAGTTTCTTCTGGCCTACACATGCATCAGTACTAGATTGTGGAAGCAGCAAAGTCTTACAGACATGGCAAAATCTTACTAAAGATAAGTTACAGTGGGACATTCCAAATAAACAACACTGCAGCAGAAACTTCTAAAAAGATTTCAATGTTTTTATTTGAAGAATTTGTAAAAGGCAAATAAAAAGCTTCAGTGACTAATAGATAAGAAAAATTAAACCTGCTAACTTTTGTCTTAGTTACTAACCCACCTCAAGGGTGGAAAAAAAGCTATCCTAGATAAGGTATTTTTAAAAGGTAGACCCCAAGGTAAAATAGGCTTGCTTTGTTTTTCAGATCTACCCATGCTGAGTCTAGGCATACACAATGCTTTCTTGGCCTTATTCCTTAATAGACTCCACCCTTAACTCAAGTAATTCTAGTTAAAAAACAGAAGCTAATATAAAAAGAACAGCCTATTAAACTAAAATATACCTTTCTGAAATTTAATTAGCTGTCTTGAAACTCTTTTGTAAATAAAATTTACATCTATGAAGGAAATCTCCATTTTTAAGGACGTCTGCCTATGTATGTTAGAAACTATTACCATTCTTTTAAATTTACATAATAAGTTATACCTTTGTTTAAGGTGCTTTTCTGGCCATCCTGTCATAAGTGAACTTCTATTTGAAGAGTTTTTTTTTTCCTTAGTTTGAGAAAATGATGATACAATATTTGGGTCTAAAATATTAGCTCTGCGCTTATGAAATTTAAATTTTTCTGTTTCACCTAAGAGTTGTCCCTGTAGAAATGCAAATTTCTTGCCTAGTACGCAATTGCTTAGGGTAAAGAAACAGGTAATTGGACAATTGGTAGGCTGAATGGGGAAAAGAAAAGCTATTTAAAATCCAGCAAATTAAAATCCTTTATGAAACTATATGATCTGTTTCTGTGTATTTGTAACTGTGTATGTGTATGTGATATTTGGTAAATAAAGCTAGCTTTTAAACTGTTGGTAAAATATAAATAGTTTCAAAAGTATTAGTTAAATGTAATTAGATACTTGCTTTACTTAACTGTGAGCTTATGTCTTTGGTTTATAGTCTCTGGATTCATGGCTCTGGATAGGTATAATGATAACGTCTGGAGACCTGTTTTTAGTGCCTATATCAGGGACTACAAGCTAGAATGGAACTCAATGTGGTCCCTTCTTCTTCTGCTTTCCCTGTTTTGCCTCCTGGTTATTTTGGGAGGGGTTGAATTCTCCAGTTATAGTCTTAAAAACTGTTTTCATTCCCATGGACTCAGATAAGCCCTAACTTTCCTAGTCCTCATAGATGTCACATGGCTACTTAGGACCTAGAATGACTGGGGGAAGTCATTGGGGAGACTACTTGTGTCATAGTATCCAAATTCTTTTCAGTAACTTAAAATCTTAGAGTTATATTTTGTTAAATTCAATAACAGATAATCATCAAATGTCTGATATTAATTAATATCTCAGCCATCATATGGCTGAGATACATACATTTAAGTCTCTATACCTTGACACATTTTTTTATGGTATTGATATAGGAGTTAAGAATTAGGCAGATAGCAAGGGTGTGAGAGTTCTTGATAAGGCTTTTCTTTTTAATGAAAAGCAGCCCCAAATTATTTTCCTTTCTAATGAAGAGCAGCCTGTAAAATTGAGCTGAAGACATAGATTCCAGCAACTGCACCAGTCATGTTCAAGATGGTGGCTCCATCTTCCCTTCTCAGCCATGTGTACGATAAGAAGCAGACAAGATGGCCCTGATCAACTGGAAAGCTCATTTGCACCATTTGTGTAATTAGATTAGGGTTGGGCTAACAGTTTCCATTTCTCCACCTCTATCCCCCTCCCCTGGCCCTGCCCCCTCACACTATGTAGATATCATACTTTATTGAACCAAACTTTGAGCCCTATGTAAATCAGACACCATCTTTTCCAGCCTGCCTGTAAAATCAGCTCCTGTCTGCTGCCTCCCCTCTTTTCAGATGTCTCTCTCTTTCTTTCTCTCTCTCTCTCTCTCTGTGTGTCTCTCTCTTTCTTTCTCTCTCTCTCCTTTTCCCCACTCCCCTCTCTCACAAGGAGCTGCTCTCCTCTCTCCTTTGTGCTGTCTACTAAACTTTCTAATCCTTAATCCACCCACATGTGTTTGTGTTCTGAATTCTTTCTCAGCACACAACAATGAACCCAAGAATATATACCCAGACAACGTAGCTGCTTCAGTATAGAAAAGCTAAGTAGGTTTATATCTGTTAATAAACAATAATTTGGATAACTATCTTTCTAAAAACTTAGAAGATATTTTTTATCTACAAATACTTATATAAAACAGTTCAAAATTATTTTCCAGGGTTATCACTGGAAATTAGAGTTACTAAGAGTTAAAAACTACTAGATATGAGAGAAACAATTCTGTATTCAGAATGTGCAAGCAAAGCAAAATATGTGTTCAATGAGGAAAGTTATAAAGGCATAAAAATGTGTGTTAAAGGTTTGGTTTGAAGTTACTTAAATATTTCATATTGAAGAAGTAAAAATAGATAAAACAAGATAAATGTAGAAAGTTGGGGAAAATAAAAGATTTACAGAAATGTTGTATGGTTAATAAATGACAGATTTTATAAATGTATTTATAAGGTTTTGTTAAAGTCAGTTTTCATATTGATAAAGCAATAGCTTTTCCCTTTTTAACAAGAATTTTATGTAGTATTAGCATGAAAGTACAATATATTAATTCACATTTTGAGTAAACTGAGGAAAAAAAAGAGTAAATAAAAAGAGATTCTTTCTCACACTGTCTTATGTCTTTGGGTTGTTTAGAAAACTGAGTCCCCTTCATCAAAGACAAACAGGTTTTATTTTAAAAAATCTTTTTAATTATCATTTTGGTAAGTGAGTCAGTATTTTCTTATGGTGACCTCTGATCCTATTTTGGTCAAGTGCTTTAAACATTTGACATATTTGACAAGCTTCTCAAAATCAAATTTCAAATTCAAAAGCATGTTTTTCTTTTTCACCTCTAACTCTGGGATGCTGCAGAGGGCACCTGGAGCATCCAAAGGAGAAGTAAATGGGATCATTTTGTATGTCATTACAGCAGAAGTGTTGTCAAATAAGAAATAACACTTAACCTTCTTCAGGTTATATTTCAATGAATGTTATTCATATATGTTCTGAAATTGTATGAGATTTCTAAAATTCTAATGTGTATAGTATTTTGTTATTGTAGACCACAGAAATAACCAAATTTCCTTGTCCATTGTGTCATGAACTATGACTATTTAGCGCCATTTTCACAGTTAATTGTTTAATTGTGATGCAGTTTCTGAAAACTTCACAAGTATGCAAAATCCTAGAATATGTTGTCTTTCAGGAGGTTCTTGACAGGATGAAGAGAAACCTGAGAAGCAGTCTTGAATACAGGTTTCTGAATAACTTTTGAATCATATCATTTGGACTGGGTTAGAAATTCTGGAAACTTTAATAAAGAGACTGACTGGTTTATCTAAATCAGCCAGTACTGAAGTGGCTTAGGTATACAATTTGAATAAACTTCATTGTCTAGGTAAAATTACCCATGATAATCCTCAGTTATCAGTGCGGTGCACTTAAATTGGAGAAACAACTGGCATTCAAGAGGACATAAATTCAAATGAGCGTGAACTAATGGAGAACCAGGGCAGCGGGCTTGTCCTTTCTGAACCCTTAAAGCTTTTGTTATTAAAAGTTCTGCATTCAATGACTTATCATGGAAAAGGTAAAATGATTCAGATGAAATGTATATGTGTGTGTATGTGTATATGTATATACATATATGTAAGCATATATACATATACGTATATATACACATATATATGTGCATATACATATATATACACACATGTGTATATATGTGTGTGTGTATGTATAAATATACACACACACACATATGTGTGTATATATATGGACTTCTAAATTGCCGAAATAGTTTATGACCAATATGTTTGGTTCTTCAAACTCACATTCCTGGGAAGACAATCAAAACTTCAGGCATGTTCCACTACCTGATTGACCATTTAAACATTTATAGAAGAATTTAATCAATTGTTATCTCAATGCATGTTTCCTAGTTATATAAAATCTTTCTCATGTAAGAAGGCTGATGTTGTAACAGTGGCTCATTATGCCACAGTGTATTTTCAGAAAATAAAGAAAGCTCTTCATGGTTCACTGATTGAAGACAATCAACCCCTTCACAATCTAAAACCCAAAGATTGAATCTTCTGATTACATCAGAGAAAAATTGCCCTTGCCATCCACATTGTAGCATAACTTCGGGACCTTGAACCTTGGGCTCATAATCTCACAACTCCTAAGGGCCCCTCTACACTCTTAGAACTGTACACTCATTCAAACCCTTAAAGTAAAATTAACCAGAAAAGTTTCTCCTTAAAAGATGGCATCCTTGATGTGGACAGCTTTATCCAAAGGTCATGGATTGAGACCTTTTCTACTAACATGGGACACTTAACTTTCATTATTTCCCCTTTCTTATGTCTCTATGAACAATAGCAGTAAAGAGGGGGTCTGTTGTGTGCACTCATGGAATATACTTCATTTGTGAAAAATTTTGCAGCCAGCCTTATACATGGATAAACTTATGCCTTGATAGATGGAAGATCAAGGCCAAATGTAAGTGAAAAATTTTTCCAGTACATATGCTGCCTCATAATCAGTCAGAGAGAGAACATTGGTCCACTCCTCTAAACGTACATCATAGCTTATAGAGATGTACGTAGGAGGCCACCACTCTTTTAGAAAGGTTGCATTTGTTAGGTCCTTTTTTTCCACAATTTTTTTTGAGTAGTCTCAACAATTTGTATATTTTATAAATTTCCTAAGCACATATAAATATCTATGAATTATAATTTTGTTATCTAAGGTAAAAATTTTAGCAAATAAGATTGAAATATATATATAAAATAGTTATTTTTAGGTGAAGATTTTTAAATTTCTTCTTCTGAAACCCAGCAACTCATCAAAGTAATATTTTTGTAATTGTCATCATTTCTACCTAATTTATCTTATCCACACACTAATTTTATAGTTAAAATGTCAAAACTGACAAAAGTGTATGACAAAATTAATATTAGCCACATTTACTCTTGAAAATACTGTGTTTCCCACTTGTCTCTGCAAAATTTCTTCTGCATTTAATATGCCTTAAACAGATTCAGATTGAATGCCTCCCCCATGAATAATTGCTATTATACTCTGCTAGAATTAATAATTTTTTCCTGATATTTTTCCACCATAGAACATGGTTGACATCTTTAGGTCACCTCTATATTCTCCTCTATCCTCCCTTTTTTCGTTTTTTTCTTCTTTACCAGACTATACAATGTTTTTGAGGAAAACAAAACAAAATTTATTTCTAGGCTCTCTATTCTTTTCCACTAGTCTATGTGTCTGTTTTTGTACCAGTGCCATGTCATTTAGGTTACTGTAGCCTTATAATACAGTTTTGTCACAGGATTCTTCAGATATTGCTTCAGCAGCTGGAAACTTTTGTGGCTGGTGGCTGCTGGCACCTCTGCTTATGCTTGTTCCACCCACTCAGCCTGGAAGGCTGGGCTTGGTTCGCATTACCTACTGCCCTTGATTCCACACATGCCAAGGGCAAGCCAGGCATGGAGTGGCAAGGGGTGTATGAACAAGTGAGTGTGGAGTTTAGCTGCTGTGCACAGCAAGGCTTGCTGGCTGCTGTGGTGAGGTGGGAAGCTCCAAGTACTGGCATAGGCACTGTGTGAGACTGTGGCTTAAAGTTTCATGTGAGGCTGTGGCTGGACCAGACATGACACATGTGGCTTCCACTATAGGCACCAGTGTCTACACAAGAAGACCATGGTGGCCCCTGAAAGCTTGAAGACAGCAGGAACCACAGAGCCCCAGAAAGGTTGTTGCAGCATGTCCCAATCTTGGCTCAGGGAGCCCTGAGGTTTGGGCCCCAAGAAGGATTGCTACTTTTCACTCCCACAGTCCAGGAGAGTGTCACTGCCCAGAGCTCAGTGAGCCAGCCAGAAACGTGTTACAGCTCCTTTCACTCCTGCCATTCAGTGGGTTCCGAGTTCTTGTCCTGCGTCCAGAAAGAATGAGGTTATGTGGACAACTGGAGGGTGAGCAAGGTGGCGAGGAGATTTATTTAGTGACAGACCAGCTCACAGCAGAGAGGAGACTTGAAGTGGGTAGCTCCTATTCATGGACAGGTCATTCTGACAAGTGTAGAGGATATCCAAAATGGGTAGCTCCTATCTGCAAGCAGGCAGCTCTGACAGGTGTCAGAGTCTGGCTGAGTCTGGGGTTTTTATGGACTCAGAATAAAGAAAGTGCATTCTGATTGGTCCATGGGCAGGCCTGGAAAAAGCATCATCCGATTGAATGCAAGGCATCAAGGAAGTTCTCACTCCACATTGCAGACTCCACCCAGAAATGGCATCCTAGCCCTGAAGCTTCAGGCCATTCCTGGGTTGAAAGAGGGGCTTCATCTGGGACTCACCCTCTTCCCACCCAAGAGCCTCCCAATGCCATCAACATGCTGTCCATTGCACCCAGCCTGTCTGTACTAAGGGGTGCCTGCAGGCCCACATTGAGCCACCTCCAGCCCACTGGCCTCCTTCTCATGTTCATCAGCACCCGAAGTCCAGAGGGGCTATAGTAGCAGGAGTCTGATTTGTTAGTACCTCCCCAAGTGCTCACACCCACAGCCAGGTTGCAACAATTCCCAGGCCTGGCCATAACTTTGCTCTACACCGAAGTGGGCTCTGGGAGTGAGTAGAGGCTGAGGAGCAAGAGCAGGTTCTTCTGAGCCTTCCAGGGGGAGGGAGCTTTCTAGGCCCATGAGAGCACAGGGATGCCTGGGTCTGTAACCTTGGCTAAGCAGCTGCAGTTGCACCCATAAGCATGGAGCTCCCACCCTGCCAACTCAGTAGGGCATGGGGCTCCTGCTAGGATCATCTGTTCCTGGCCCTCACTGGCTCTGTGGAGCCCACAGCCCCAGCTGCACCTCCCACACTACAGCTGGTGTCTTTGCTGTGGTCACTCCAGATGGGCTGCTGCCACCATGAGTTTGAAGTCAGGTAACATGAAGCCTCCAGCTTTGTTCTTTTTGCTTAGGATTGCCTTGGCCATTTGAGCTCTGATATGGTTTGATTGTGTCCCCACCCACATCTCACCTCAAATTCCCACATGTTGTAGGAGGGACTGTGGGAGGTAATTGAATCATGGGGGCAGATCTTTCCCATGCCATTCTTATGATAGTAAGTCTCATGAGATCTGATGGTTTTATAAGGGGGAGTTTCCTGGCACAAGCTCTCTTCTCCAGTCTTCTGTCATGTGAGACTTGCCTTTCAACTTCTACCATGATTGTGAGGCCTCCCCAGCCACATGGAACTTTAAGCCCATTAAACCTCTTTCTTTCATAAATTGCCCAGTCAGATATGTCTTTATCAGCAACCTGAAAACTGACTAATACAGACTCTGTTTTGCTTCTGTATGAATTTTAAAATAGTTTTTTCTAGTTCTGTGAAGAATTGCATTGCAAGTTTATTAGTGAATAGCATTGAATCTGTAAATTTCTTTGGGGAATATGACTGTTGTAACAATATGATTCTTTCTATCCCTGACCATGTTAATATTTTTCCATTTGTTTGTTTCATCTCTGTATTTTGTAACTCTCATTAGAGAAAATGAATGATCTAATTTCTCTGCATCCTAACCAGAATTTTGTGTTGTCACTATTTTTATTACACGTTCAGACTGGAGCATAGTAATATTTCATTGTAATTTTGATTCACATTTCCCTAGTGCCTAATGACATTAGATATCTCAAATATCTTTTCATGTGCTTATTTATAATGTGCATTTCGTTTTTGGTGAATTTCTTCATGTTTTTTGCTTTCTTATTGGACTATTCAAGTTGTACGATTTAAAAAATATATTCTAGATATTAATCTTTTGTTGGCTATATTGTTTACAAACATTTTGTACTCCATATACCTCATATTTTCATTCCCTTAGCAGACTCTTTCACAGAACAAAGGTTTTTATTTGAATTGAGTCTATTAAAACAACATGGATCAGGCTTTCGGTGTCACAGCTAAGAATTATTTGCCTAGCCCTAGATCTCAAATACTCTCTTCTACCTATTTTCTAAATTTTATAGTTTTACATTTTACATCTAAGTTGGTGATCCATTTTGTGTTAATTTTCATATAAGCTGTGAGATTCTTTTTAAAATGTAATTACTGATACGTTATAGCTTTAGTCTTCCACTTCAGTATTTGTTATTCTTTCAATGTCTTCTTTTTTTCACATCCTTGTGTGTTACTTGTCCATCTTTTTTTCACTCCAGTTTCACTTATTGATACTGTTTTTGAATGTATCTCTTTGTATAACCTTTATACAGGTTGCTCTCTCTCTACATGTATCTCTATGTATATATGTATGTATGTATATATGCATATATATGTATATATGTGTGTGTGTATATATATGTATATATATGTATGTATATATACACACATATATACATATATAGGTGCATATGTGTGTATCTGTCTACTGGTGCTGTCATTGTACTAGTTTCAGTGAAGTATAGAACACGTCTCCCTTTTTTCCTTTACTATATCCCATTTAAAATTCAATTGTCTTAAATATTTCCTTTACACACATTTAGAAAATTTAAATATAATTTTTGCTTCAACAATAATACATTTCAGAAAACTCAACAGAAAAAAAAGCTATTGTATTTGCCATATTTTTACCAAGTTTTTTCTTCTTCCTGATTTTCTGAGGTTTCATATTTTATCATTTTATTTCTCTTTAGGGACATTTAGCCATTCTTTTAGGATACACCTTTGGAAGACAAATATTACTACCTATCCTTCATAAAAATACATTTTTTCCCAAAAGGACATATTCATAGCCTATAGGATTTTGAACTGGCAGATCTTTTATTTCAGTACTTGAAAATACAATTCTACTTCTATCTACATAAATTTGAGGCAAAATCTACTGTCACTTGATTTATTTTTCTCTGATAGCTAACATTTTATATTTTCTGGCTACTTTCAAGTTTTTTTGTTGCTTTTAGTTTCAGAAGTTTTAATTATTCTGTATGTTAGTGTGAATTTGGAGGGTTTATCCTATTTGGAGTTTGTTCCGTTTCTTGAAATTATAAATTTATCTTGCCAAATTTGAAAAATTTCTTATCGTTCTTTTTCTTTAAGTACTTTTTCAGCCCATCCTCCTTTTTATGTCTGCCTGTGACTCTGATAACAAGAGTGTTATGTCTTTCATTGCAGTCCCACAGATTACTGAGGCTCTGTTAGTTTTTAAATTTTAGCCTATGTTTGTTGTGGTATCTAGACTATGTAATTTTTATTGTTTGATCATCTAGGTCACTGATTTTTTTGTGTAGCCTCCATTCTGCTTTTCAGTTCATCTACTGAGTTTTCACTTCAGTTATTATATTTTTCAGATCTAATATATTCATTTGGCCCTCCTTTACAGCTTCCGTTTTTTTCTTTAGTGTTTTCATTTCTTTGCTGAGTGTTTTGATCTTTTATTTGTTGCAAGCATGTTTATAATTGCTAATTGAAGCATTTATGTAATCACTACTGTAAAATTTTGCTAGATAATTCTATGTTATCTCAGAGTTGATATCTATTAACTTTCATTCTGTTTGAGATTTTTCTATTCCTTTTTGTAAGATTTACTCATTCCCTCAAGCATGTATTCTTTCAGTTACAAATAATCCATTATACTCTTAAAGTTATTTTAAAATGTAGAATGAAGTCATTATTGAGTTTTGACACCCTGTTGTGCTATCAATCAGTAGGTCTTATTCATTCTTTTTAACTATTTTTTGTACCCATTAACTATCCCCACCTTCCCACTAGCCCTTACTATCTTTCCCAGCCTCTGATAACCATCCTTCCACTCTCTATGTCCATGAGTTTATTTGTTTTGATTTTTAGATGCTACAAATAAGAGAGAACATATAATAGTAGTCTTTCTGTGTCTGGCTTATTTTGCTTAATATAATAATCTCCAGTTCCATCAATGTTGCTGCAAATGATTGGACCTTATTCTTTTTTTGGCTATATAGTACTCCCTTGTGTATAGGCACAACATTTTTTTATCCCTTAATCTGCTGATAAAAGCTTAGGTTACTTCCAAATACTAATTATTGTAAACAGTGTTGCAACAAACTGAAAAGCAGATATCTCTTTAATATAGTGATTTCCTTTCTTTTGCATAGATTTCCAAGCAGAATGATTGTTGAATAGTATGGTAGCTCAATTTTTAGTTTTTTTAAGAACCTACAAACTGTTTTCCATAGTGGTTGTACTAATTTACATTCCCACAGTGTATGGGGGTTCTCTATTTTCCACATCCTCGCCAGCATTTATTATTGCTCATCTTTTGGATGTAAACTATTTTAACTGGGGTCAGATGATATTTCATTGCAGTTTTGATTTGCATTACTCTAATGATCAATGATATTGAGCACCTTTTCATATGCTTGTTTGCCATTTGTATATCTTTTCCTGAGAAATGTCTACTCAAACCTTTTCCCCAATTTAATAAATCAGATTACTAGATTTTTCCCCGTATAATTGTTTGAACCCCTTATATATTCTGGTTATTTATCCTTTGTCAGATGGGTAGTTTGTAAATATTTTCTGCCATTCTGTGGGTTGTCTCTCCACTTTGTTGATGGGATCCTTGCTGTTCCAAGGCTTTTTAACTTGATGTGATCTCATTTATTCATTTTTGCTTTGGCTGCCTATGTGTGTGTAGGGTATTCCTGAAGAAATGTTTGCCCAGGTCAGTGTCGTGGATAATCTTCCCCAACGTTTTTTTGTAGTAGTTTCATAGTTTGAAGTCTTATATTTAAGACTGTGTTCAATTTTGGTTTGATTTTTGTATATGGAAAGAGATAGGAGTCTAGTTTTATTCTTCATATGGATGTCCAATTTTCCCAGCACCATTTGTTTAAGAGATTGTCTTCTCTTGGGCATATATTCTTGGTAGCTTTGTCAAAAATGAGTTCACTGTAGGTGTGTGGATTTGTTTCTGTGTTCTATATTCTGTTCCATTAGTCTATGTGTCTGCTTTTATACCAGTACCATGCTGTTTTGGTTACAAAAGCTCTGCAATATAAAGTCAGGTGATGTGATTCCTCCAGTTTTATTCTTTTTGCCTGGCATAGCTTTGGATATTCTGGGTTTGTGTGGCTAATGTAAACAGAATTGCTTTTTTGATTTATTTATTTTTTTGCATTGTTCACTGTTGCCATATAGAAATGCTACTGATTTTAGTATGTTGATTTTGTACCCTGCAACTTTACTAAACTTTTTTTTTTTAATCAGTTCTAGTAGTTTTTTAGTGGAATCATTAGGTTTTTCTAAATACATTATTATATCATCTGCAAACAAGAATAATTGGACTTTTCCTTTCAAATTTGGATGCCATTTATATCTTTCTCTCGTATAATTGCTCATACTAGGGCTTTAGGTGCTATGTTGAATAACAGTGGTGACAAATGCAGGTTTTAGAAGAAAGGCTTTCAATTTTTTTCCATTCAGTATGATACTATATTGCTTTTATTATGTTGAGGTATATGCTTTCTATCCCCAGTTTTTAAAGAGATTTTATCATGAAGGGGTGTTGAATTTTATTTTATTCAGTGCTTTTCTTTAGCATCAATGAAATAATCATATAATTTTTATTTTTCATTCTGAGATATGATGTATTGCATTGATTGATTTGTATATGTTGAACCATACTTGTATCACAGGGAGTAAGACCTACTTGGTTATAATGAATGAATGACCTTTCTAATGTATTGTTGAATTCAGTTTGATACTATTTGGTTGAGAATTTTTGCATTGATATTTATCAGAACTATTGGTCTGTAGTTTCCTTTTCCCTTTGTTCTGATTTTTATTTTAAGTTCTAAGGGTACATGTGCAGGATGTACAAGTTTGTTACATAGGTAAACGTGTGCCATAGTTGTTTGCTGCACTTATTAACCCATCACCTATGTATTAAGCCCACCATGCATGACCTATATTTCCTAATGCTCTCCCTCCCCCCAACCCACTCCCCAACAGACCCCAGTGTGTGTTGTTCCCTTCTTGTGTCCATGTGTTTGCATTGTTTAGCTCCCACTTATAAGTGAGAACATGCAGTATTTGGTTTTCTGTTCTTGTGTTATTTTGCTGAAGTTTCCCTTTTTTGATGTGTCTTTGTCTGGTTATAGTATCTTGATAACACAGTCCTCATAATGAGTTTGGATGTATTTTCTCCTCCTCTGTTTTCTGTAATACTTTGAGTAGCATTGGTATTAGTATTAGTTCTTCTTTAGACAATTGGTACAATTCAGCAGTGAAGCCATTGGATCCCAGGCTTTCCTTTACTGGAAAATATTTTTACTATAGCTGCGACCTCATTACTTGCTATTTGTCTATTTAGGTTTTGGATTTCTTCATGGTTTAATCTTGGTGGGTTGTATGTGTCCAGGAATTCATCAATTTCTTCTAGATTTTCCAGAGTATTGGCATGTAGTTTGCTCATAGTAGCCATTAATTATCTTTTGAATTTTTGCAGTATCAGCTATAATGTCTCCTTTATCATTTTCAATTTTACTTATGTGTATCATCTCTTTTTCTACATCTGGCTAAGCATTTGTCAGTTTTGTTTAACTTTTCAAAAAACCAGCATTTTGTTTTACTGTATTGTTTTTTTTTATTTCAATTTGATTTATTTCTGCTGTGATCTTTATTATTTCTTTTTTTTACTAACTTGGGGTTTGGTTTGCTCTTGCTTTTCTGATTATTTAATATGAATCATTAGATAGTTCCCTGTTAGTGCTGCTGTTGTTGTATCCTATATGTTATTAGATTGTGTTTCTGTTATCATTTTCTTCAAAATATTTTTTAATTTTGTTTTTAATTTCTTTTTTGACCCACTGGTCACTCAGGAACACGTTACTTAATTTTCATGTATTTATATAGTTTCCAAAATCCTTTTTGTTATTAAT
Organism: Sapajus apella; assembly: GCF_009761245.1. Taxonomy (NCBI): domain Eukaryota; kingdom Metazoa; phylum Chordata; class Mammalia; order Primates; family Cebidae; genus Sapajus; species Sapajus apella. The sequence goes on along the minus strand of NW_022436972.1, from coordinate 11,605,821 downwards.
TTCTAGTTTTATTCCATTGTGGTCAGTAAAGGTGTTTGATATTATTTCAATTTTTGGATGTTTTAAGACTTGTTTTGTGACCTAACAGATAGTCTATCCTTGAAAATGATCCATGTGCTGAGAAAAAGCATGTTGAATAAAATGTTCTGTAAATACATATTAGATCCATTTGGTCTACAGTGCAATTATGTCTGATGTTTCTTTCTTTATTTTCTATCTGGAAGTTCTGTTCAATGCTGAAAGTAGGGTGTTGGAGTCTCCAGCTGCTCTGGTTTTGGAACCTATCTCTCTATTTAGCTCTAATAATATTTTATTTATATATGTAGGTGCTCCAATGTTGTGTGCATATATTTGTTAAATTGTTACATCTTCTTTCTACGTTGTTCCATTTATCATTATATTGTGACCTTCTTTGTCTCTCACAGTTTTTATCTTGAAATCTATTTTCTCTGCTATAAGTATAGTGACTCTTGTTCTTGTTCAGCTCCCATTGTCATGAAATCTTTTTCTTAATCCTCTATTTTCAGTTTAGTGTGTCATTATAAGTGAAGTGTGTTTCTTGTAGGCAACAGATCAATAGTTCTTGATTTTCATCTATTCAGCCAGTCTATGTCTTTTGATTGGAGAGTTTAGTCCATTTACATTTAATGTTATTATTGATAAGTAGAGGCTTACTTCTGCCATTTTGTTACTTGTATTATGGTTGTTTTATATTTTGTTTTCCTTCTTCTTTTTCTTCCTCTAGTGAACATAATTTTTCTCTGGGGATATAATTTAGTTTCTTGCTTTTTATATTTTGTGTCTCTATTGTATGTTTTTTGGTTTGAGGGTACTGTGAGGCTTGAAAATACTACCTTATAACCCATTATGTTAACCTAATAGCAACTGAGCACTGTTTGCATAAAGAAACAAACAAGCAAGCAAGCAAGCAAGCAAGCAAATAAATAAATAAACTAACAAGAATTCTATACCTTAATTTCATCCCCTTGCTTTTTAACTGTTTGTTGTTTCTATTTATATTTTATTGTACTGACTATGTCTTGTAAAGTTGTTACAATTACTATTTTTGATTGGTTCATCATTTAGTCTCTCTGCTTAGGATAACACTACAGTTACAGTGTTATAATATTCTGTGTTTCTCTGTGTAATTACTATTAACAGTAAGTTTTGTACCTTCAAGTGATTACCTACTGCTCATTAATTTCCTTTTCTTTCGGATGGAAGTACTCCCTTTACCACTTCTCATCGAAAAGGTGTGGTGTGGATGAAAACTCTCAGCTTTTGTTGGTATGGAAAAGTCTTTACTTCTCTTTCATGTTTGAAGCATATCTTTTGTGAGATAGATTCTTCTAGGATAATGTTTTTAACTTGAGCACTTTAAGTATGTCATGCCACTATCTCCTTTCCTGTAAGGCTTCCACTGAAAAGTCTGGCGCCAGATGTATTGGAGTTCTATTGCATGTTATTTGTTACTTTCCTCCTGCTGCTTTTAGGAACCATTCTATCTCCTTGTTCCTTGGGTGTTTTATTTTTAAATGCCTTGAGATAATCTTTATTGGGTTAAATATGCTGGTGTTCTATAACCTTCTTGTACTTGAATATTGATATCTTTCTTTAGGTTTGGTACATCCTCTGTTATTATCCCTATGAATAAACTTTTCATCTCTCTCTCTTTCTCCACCTCTTTTTTAAGGCCAATAACTCTTAGATTTGCCCTTTTGAGGCTATTTCTAGATCCAGTAGGTGTGCTTCATTTTTCTTTCTTTTGTCTCTTATTACTGTGCATACTCAAATAGTCTTCTTGAACTACACTATTTCTTTCTCCTGCTCAATCATTTCTGCTATTAAAAGATTCTATGGGCTGGGTGTAGTGGCTCATGCCTGTAATCCCAGCACTTTGGGAGACCAAGGTGGGTGTATCAGTTGAGGTCGGGAGTTCCAGACCACTCTGGCCAACATGGTGAACCCGGTCTCTAACAAAAATACAAAAATTAGCTAGGTGTGGTGGTGGGCACCTGTGATCCCAGCTGCTTGGGCGGCTGAGGCAGGAGAATTGCTTGAACCCGGGAGACGGAGGTTGCACTGAGCCAAGATCATGCCATTGTACTCCTGCCTGAGCAACAGAGCGAGACTGCATCTCACGTACGATAAAAAAAAAAAAAAGACTCTGGAGCATTCTTAGGTATATCAATTACATTTTTTCAGCTTCAGAATTTCTGATTGATTCCTTTTAATTATTTTGATCCTTATATTAATCTAATAGAATTCTGAATTCTTTGTCTTCATCATATTGAATTTCCTCAACACAGCTATTTTTAATTCCCTGTCAGAAAGGTGACATGTCTCTGTTTATCCAGGCTTGGTCCCTGGTGCCTCCTTAAGTTCATTTGGGGAATCCCAAGATCTTGCTTGGTGCTCTACTAACCTGTGTCTGTGTGGGACCTAATGTGCAAGAAAAAGTTCCTTTAGTTTTCCCTATGCTTTTTCTCAAGCAGTGTTTCTCCATAGCCACCACAGCTGGTAATGTGCTGCATTTCATCTGAAGTGAGCAATTCTCAGAGGCTCACTGAATGCCCTGATTTAGTACCTGGGTATCATTGTGGTTACTCAAGGCCCAAGGGCTCTTCAGCTAGCAGGTGATGAATGCTGCCAGGACCGGATCCTTTCCTTCAAGACAGTGGCTTCCCCTCTGCTCTGGTCTAGGATGTGTCTAGAAATGTTGTATAGGAACTAGGGCCTGGACTGTGGGCCTTACAATGGTGACCTGCTATAGCTGAGCTGGTATCCAAGATGTTAGGCAAAGTCCTCCCCACTCTTCCCTCTCCTCTCCTCAAGTGGAAGGAAGAGGTCTCTTTTGGAGCTGAGCACTGTGTGGTTGAGGATAGGGGAGGGGTGATGCCAGCACTCTCTTGGCTGCCCCAGCTGGTGATTCAGTATGTCCCATGCACCCTCAGTCCACTGTCCCTGGGCCTGGTTCAGCACTAGGACTCACCTAAGATTTGCAGTCCTTATGGCCTAGATTGCCTTTAAGTCAACTTGGAGACACAGCACTGTAGCCCTCTATGGTGAGATTTGTGGGAACTCAAGTTCAGACTGCTGGGAGAAGTGATTCCCCTGGCTAGGGCTGGTTTAAATACCTCCACTGTGGGTGGGCATCAGCTGAGATTGGTCTGGTTTTCCTTTCATTCTAACAGAACAGCACCGAGTTCAATGCCTCACAACAGCTGTGTTCTACCTCTCCCTCCCTCAGGGTCCAGACCCTCTCTTTGCGCCATGCTGCTGCTACTGGGAATGGGAGAGGGGTGGCATCAGTGATTCAGGACTATTTTCTCTATCTCTTTAGTGGCTTTTCTTGTGATAGGAAATTAAAACCAGGTACTATGAGGGCTCACCTAATTTTTGGTTCTTACAAAGGTGTTTTCTTTTTCTCTGTAGATAGTTGTTAACTTGATGTCCTTAGGTGGGGGACAATTGGTGGGGCCTTTTATTTAACCATCTTGCTCTACCCCCACCTCATTTATATACACACACACACACACACACACACACACACACACACACATACACACATAAAATTGTGTTTTAGGTTTTGGGGTACATGTGAAGAACATGCAAGATTGTTGATATGAGATGCTTTTCAATTAAAATAGGTACATTTTGGTATCATGGTATAAGAATATTAATCACAAATATTGTATTTCAATGATTTTCTATGACACCATTCTTGCAAATGAAGCTGAGGGTGCCACGTTATTACCACTAGGTAGAAGTAGAAGTCCATCTTCCTGCCAACTGCTGCAAACATGTGAAGGGGAGAGGAATCTCCCCCTTACTGCTAGGTGGGGTCAGGGGTGCTACTCACCACAAAGCCTCCACTAACAGTCTGGTCAGGGTGACCATTTTACTGGTAGTGGTGAAATCTGAACTCTCTACCTGGCCTGTGCTGTCGGCACCCTTTCAGAAAGGGGTGAGATTTTTGTTGCTGCTGGAGGTAGAAACTCATATCAGTTGTGTCAACTAACATAGGGAAAGGGGCTGCTGGCTCATTATTGGTCAGTAGCAATGTCAGTCCTGGCTTTCTACTTGGCTTTTTCTAAGACTCCTTTATTGGAGTTAGAGCACCTTGTTACAGCCTCTGAAAGGTCGATGTCTAACATCCCCACTCAACCTATAGCAATGTAGGTAGGGGTAGGGGTGGGCTCATTTTTTTTCTGTGTCATCAGGTTGTAGTAATGAGGTTATTGACTAAAAGCTTGCTGCCTTGATAGCCTGCCCTTTCTCTAGATAAAGTGGGGATTCTTGTCTTTGTGTCTTTGTCTGTTGGTGTTTCTGGGTTGCCAATTTATTATACTCCAAGTTGGGGATATATGAATCAAAAATAAATCCTGGAGAACTCACTACGGTGTTGTGTCTTGGACCTTGAGATCGATAGCCAGTGTATCTTCTTCTGCTTACCTGCAGGAGTCTTAGTATGTTGGTTTTATATATGATCAAAGGGGTTTTAGCTTTTCATAGCAGGATAGGGAAAAATACATGTGCAGATGTTCCTGGACTTATATTGGGGTTACACCCTCATAAACCCCTAGTAAGTTGAAGATTTTTATAAGTTGAAAATACATTTAAAACACCTAACCTACCAAACATCACATCTTAGCCTAGCCTACTTTAGACTTTGTTTTGAGACACCAAAATTTTTAGGTACAATCATCTTATTTATATATTTTATTTCATATATGAAGTATTTGTAAACCAAAATATTTCTGTTTATCTTCAGTGAAAAAGTCATTCATATCTTGGACAGCTTCAGGTGTAGTAGCTGTAACAGTTTGTACAAGAAATAATTATACGGTCAAATATTTTGAATATGTTTTCATCATGCATTTTGTTAAAACCCAAAGAACATGAGTTCCAGGTAAATATTGTAATGACAGTCTTTTCTGTACCTCCTTGCCATTCAAATTCATGTCAGTAAATGTGACAGCAAGGATAAAATTCATAAAGCAATTTAGCCACAGTTTCTGACATGAGAGAAGGAACGATGTGTAAGTTATCTTTATGTCCACACAAACCAGCAAAGTGTCTGGCAGAACACTGATGGCTTAATAAGTATCTGCTGTTGGATATTTTAAATCATGTTTACCATGTGGCAGCATTAATAGAGATTTAAATCACATCCTAGTTAATTACTTCATCTGTAGTGTATGTTGTATTTCATTAAGGGATTATAACACTCATTCTGCAGTTCTTACGTATCTTTTTTTCCTCTGAATTTAAATTTGTTCCCACTAATAATTATTAATATATTATGGGTAACAAATACAGCAGTCTTATTAGAACTAATAATCTTTACTCCCGTTTTATGTCACCTGTTCTCTACTCAACATTAGCCAGAAGTTTAGTTCATCTAAAAGGTCTGACTTGTGAATTAACAATTCAGATTTTATTCCCTGGATGACCCACATCCCTGGTAACCATGATTTTGGGGGGCACAGTTTCTCAATTTTTTATTTATACTTTTCAGTGGTCATTTAAGCAGCAAGACTTATCCCAATGAATACTCTGTTCCAGAATATTCAGCCTTGTCCCATGATTGAACTGTAACCTTGTCCCCTCATACTAAGTAAATTATCCATTCCAGTAAAATAACTCATTTGTTTTCCTACCAGCCTATTAACATGGGAAGACCCAGATATATCTGCTGCAGCTTTATGTTTAGTGAAATGCTATTATGCTATTAAATGCTCATGGTATTATCTCCCACCTGGAGCCAGAAACTCGAAGCCAAAAGGGCATTAAGTTGTGGGAACAGAAGCATAAATTAGCCACATATGTCACTGGAAATCTTTCTGAGAAGATCAATTTCTTGGAATTCTAGCAACCAGGAACACAGCATTATATAATGTTTCTTGGTTCTAAGTATAGGCTACATTTTGCAGACTAATGGCTAACTACCAGAGTGTCATTTCCCAGTTAGCTCTTAAGCTGAGACTTCAAGGCTCCATTTCCATAATCAGGGACACCTCACCCTTTAAGTTAAGATGTGCAATCAATGCAAAGTTTCAGGTAATGAATAATATTTCCTGTCTGTATCAAGGAGACATTTTAAATAATAATCCAAAAGTGGCTACTGAATATGTTCAGGAACACCAAATTTCCAGTGCTCATGAATCACCTGGTGCAGCAAACTGTGCTAGAATGCCAAAATGTATGTCAGTATTAATTGCACATAGTAAAAATATCAACATGATGCTACAGGGATAAAGAAAATTGCAGGAATATGTCATAAGAATGAGATATACAGGACTTCCATATTAATTTCTCATGTATGCCTGTGCATATTAGGGATCTGTATATTGCTCTTAGCTGGAAAACTGTGATACCATCAATTATTAATACAAATGGAACAAACTATTGCCATTTATTAGGAGCAAATATATACTGTAAACTAAAAACTGAAACAGGACTAGATAAAATATCCTGTGAATAGGATCCAGAAGTTGCATTACTCACTTATCAGATGGCAACAAGAATCCCAATGTTAATGATAATCGTGGGTCCTAAGAACCCCTGAAAAGCTGGATGTACTACCATTTTCATATGTGGTAGATGAGAATTGGGTTATATGGAAGAGGGCAGCCTGGATTATGAAATTGGCAAGTATTTTAATTGTATGGGGGAAATGGTAATTGACTTATAGGTTTGACTTAGGAACATGAAAAAAATTAGACAACAAGCAGAACATTTCAGAGCTGAAAAGTGACTGTAGAGGTAGAAAATTTTTTTCTAGCTACTGTTTTCTTGACACATTTTCCAAATATGAGAAAAGAGCAACTGGGTGAATTTTGTATAAAGTACTTTGACAGAAGCCTCCTCCTAGAGGGCATAGACAATATCAGGGCTTTTGTTATTTTCACAGGAGTGGAGCCCGAGAAATTAGAGTCTCTAGAGGTTAGGATTCTAATGTGAAGAGATATGTAAATAAATGACCTCAACACATGTATTAAAATGTAAGTTTTATTTATTTACTCAGGTATGATGAGGCCAAAAGACCAGGAGACAACTGCCAAAGGTTATTATAACTACAGATCCAAAGGGAAAGAGACACGCTGCACTATGAGGGAGGCACATGGAAAAGCAGCAGGGTTGGTCAGGAGGAAGATAGACTGTGGTGAAATGTGGGCAAGAGCATTTATTGTGTTCTTTTGCAGAAAGAAACGGGCAAGGTTGTGTGAGCAGGCTTAGAATTGGCTAGTTGGAGTCATTTTGGCAGGCTCCATTTTGTAGGAGCGCTTCCTAGTTGTCTGGTGTCTGACTCCGGAGTAATTAGGGCAAGAAAATCATGGCCCCGACTATAAGAATATGATTTTAAAATGTGGTTGGGGATATGGGTTCTGGGTTAGTTTGTTTGCCTGTGAAAAGCATGATTGCATGTGAGTTCTTTGTATCTTTGGGAATCAACAAATATTGGGGGAAGCAGTTCTCCCAGGATCAGCAAGTCCCTAATATGTGAAAACATGAAAAATACAAAAATATTACAAAGCATAATTAATATGGCTCACAGTTGGTTTTCTTTTTTTTTCTTTTGCCATTATTTGAAATACAAGGTGAGATTCTCAGAATCTAAGTAGATAACCTTCTTAAATTCAATGAATAGTTGTTTTTAGTAGAGGATTAAATAGAGTTGACTAATTGACTAAAAACTGGAACACAAGAAAGTCTAAAAAATCCAGAATTCATGGAGAAAAAAATTCCACAGATTACTTAGAACAGGATGTAAAAGCTATATAAGACACAATAAAAAATCTAATATATGTTAATTAAATTCTAAAAGAGAAAAGAAGAAAATAATATGACAGAAGAAATATAGAAAGTCACCAAGAATTCTCCAAAGCTGAAGAAAGTTATTAAAGTATAGATTTTAGAGCTTCTGTAAACGTTAGTTGGAATATGCACAAAGTAAACCACACTGAGACATATCAGGATAAGCACAACCAATAACTCAAAGCAAAAGCAGCAGCCAGACCAAAAAAGAAATTTCATTTCCTTCAAAGCAACAATAATAATGACAAGCTAATTTTTGTTTTGTTTTGGCTTGTTTTGGGACAGAGTTTTTCTCTTGTTGCCCAAGCTGGAGTGCACTGGTGTGATCTTAGCTCACTGCAACCTTCACCTCCCAAGTTCAAGTGATTCTTCTGCCTGAGTCTCCCAACTGTCTGGGATTACAAGCACCTGCCACCATGCCCAGCTAACTTTGTATTTTTAGTAGAGACGGGGTTTCACCATGTTAGTCGGGCTGGTCTCAATCTCCTGACCTTAGTTGATCTACCTCCCTTGACCTTCCAAAGTACTGGGATTACAGGTGTGAGCCACTGTGCCTGGCCAAAACAAACTAACTTTTAATAGAAAATATGGAAGCTCAAAATTAATGGAACAAGATATTTAAAGGGTTTGGAGAAAATATTGACAACAAAAACAAAGAATTCATTGCTAACACACCAATACTAAAAGAAATACTAAAATGATTCTTTGGAAAAAAGAAAAAATATTTTAGACAAACCCATCAAATATCCAAAAGGTTAAATATGTGGATAAAATTAATATCAATTCAAAAGAATAGTAATAATAAATAATAAATGCCTTGGTTTTTAATATTTACATATGATTAAAATGCAGAATGACACAAGAGGAAAGCATTAAGAATTCTAAGGTTATAGAAAAATCAAAGAGTAAAGAGATATCAATTAGGTTCTAATTATTCAGGAATATATGATACAATCTCTTCCGGACAAAAAGAAGTACATGAATGTTTAATCAATATACTAATAGAGGAAGGAAATAAACATTTGATTAAATCAAAAGAGGAAACAAAAAGAGACAAAATACATATATAGCAGATGTATCAAATAGAAAACAAATAGAAAGATAAAAAATATAAGCATAATACAGAACTCATTTCAAATGGAAAAAGACAAAATATTCAAAGACAAATATTACTAAACTGGTTAAATCTAACAACTATGCTCCAAAACATTAGATGTTAGGGATTTGACAGAATTAAACACTCAATATCACCCATTTGTGTTCCGAAAAATAATGAAAATTAAACTATAAACCAATAGGAATAGGCACTTCATTAATATAAATAGGATTATACACAAAAATTCTTCAGAAACCATTATTCTTCATGAATTAGTAAGAGCACTTCCCTAAAGATAGGGAATGAAGAAAGGCAGTAATTGTCTTCATTTTACATTTTAATGCATAGCTTGGTCAGAGCAATATAATGGTGAAAATAATTAAATTTATAATGATTAGAATGTAAGAAAATAAACTGGCATTATTCATGGAAGGTTGATAGTGTGTGTAGTAATCAAAAAATTTTATGGATGAACTGTTGGAGATAAATAAATTTTCATTATAACACAATTACAGTTAGAAATATATTTAGTATACCTGCAATAAAAAATTGAAAATTACAATTGGTATAATTTATACCAATTTCTCTTTTCAGTACTACTGAAAGGGGGCTATATCATGTTCCTTGTTTGGAAGATTCAGCTTTTTTTGAGAGATGGTCTTATTCAGTTGTTCAGGCTGTAGTGTAGAGGCATAGTCATGGCTCACTGCAGCCTCACCCTCCTGGGCTAAAGTTATCCTCCCACTTTGGACTCCTGAGTAATTAGGACTACAGGTGTGTGCCACTATGGCCAGCTATTTTTTTTTTTTGCTAGAGACAGGATCTCATTATATTGCCCATGCTGGTCTCAAACTCCTGGCCTCCAGTGATCTTTCCACCTTGCCTCACAAAGTGCTTGGATTATAGGCATGAGCCACCAAGCCCAGCAGGGTTCAATATTTTTAATATGTTGCTGCTTCCAGTATCCTTACATGCATTTAATAAATTTACAATTTGATTTATTCCATGTGTTCTGTGGCTGGAAATGACAAATGAATATTAAAAGTCATATGCAAATTTAAAGGCAGGAATACTTATGACAATAATAAAGAAGAATGAATCTGAAGGCATTATAATATGGATACAAGATTTATAAAGCTATAGTTGTTAATATTATGTGGTACTGACACAAGCTAGACACTGCTACCAAATGGAACATAGTATTGTCTAGAAACAGACCCTTTAAATATAGTCAGTTTATGACAGAAGTGATACATAAGTACAAAAGAAATACATAAGTACAAAGGAGATAGCATGATATTTTCAATTAATGGTGCCACTGCAATTTGATATTTAAATGGAAGTATGATATAGTTTTTATATATGTATGTGTTTGTACATAGATAAATGCCTCTTTCACAGTCACACCATACACAAAAATCAATTGATGAACTATAAATCTAAATATAAAATGCAAGTCTACAGTTTCTTGAAGATAACAACGACACACTTTATGACACTGAGGGAGACAACAGTTTCTTAAATACTATAAACAGTACTTACCTAAAAGTGAAAAAATATAAACTGTATGATATTAAGAGATGTTTTTTCTTTAAAACAAACCATGAGTGAAAAAAAAGCTATTATGTGGGAGAAGATGTTTTCAATGTATACACATGAAAAAAGATAGATAATATAGAATAAACATATAGACAGATGGCAAAACAGACAGAGATATACTACATAGAGAGACAGATTCCTATACATAAAAAATATTCCCCAGAGATAACTTTTGTCCCTACTTTTTCACACAGATTTTCCTTAATTGGTCTATGTGATTAATAACATATATGTATTCTTTTGTTAATTTTTTTCCATAATTAAATGGCAGCACACTCAAAAAAAAATGTACAGACAGAGAAGCCAACAGAACCCATGAACAAAAATATAATCAGGTACTATATAAAAGCAAATGCCTAAATGGCCAATAATAAATGAAGTTTCTCAACATTTTCAGTGGGGGAAATGAGAATATATGTGCCTCTCCCTGTGAAAAATAAAACCAGCCAATAGGAAAAGTATATTAAAACTGAATTCATTTCTTAAAATCAGTGGAATCCTTTATCACAGAGCAATAAATTGCCTTTTGGTGAGCACTAAATGATAGTGGGCTTATGCAGAAGCTAATTTAGATAATTAATTCTACCACATAAGTGTTAGATACACACTTTTTTGGCACAGAGCAATAGATAAATACATATTAGTCTATAAAATCCATTTTATAACCCATCTTAATCAAATACTGTCTGCTGCATATGAGATACAATAGCATTACAGAAGATTTAGGCATCTGAGAACAATATTTTATGTGATAAAACAACCTTAAAACTCCCAGAGCATTTTAATATAATCAAGAATGTTTTTTAAAATATTAGCATAATAAACAAAAATGATCTTAGTGAAAAATACTAATATGAGAATGTAATGGACGCAAGACACTGTTCTAAGAGCTTTATGTATATTAATTTACTTAATAAAATCACACTGTGTATGAGGTTGATCACATTACATTTTCTGTTTTACAGATAACAGTGTTGAGGCAGAGAAGTTTAATAAACTGCCCAAGATCACTGTGCTTACAAGTGATGAACCCACTGTACAAATTTTGGCAATATGTTTTATATGAATTAGCATTTACTATCAGCATTTTAGAGTTAATTCCGTTTTATTGCTCTGTATTTATTTTCTCATCTTATTTCATTTGCAATCTATTCACTAATATCCCACAAATTTTGAGATTTAATAATTAAAATAGCAATGACTGGTAGTTTAAATTTTGGCTTATTGAAAAAGAAATGGGAATGACTTTCTGTAACATTTTGAATTCTTGAACATTTTATACTTTCCCTAAAGTAATGCAAATTCCCTAAGTAGTAGAATAATGCCTCATAAATCTTTCTGCCACATATACATCAAAGAGAGAATTTATTAAAAAATCTTACATTTTACCTTTGCCAAATAAAAGCTGTTTTTAACAGGTTCACATAGTTTCATTAATTTTCAGACTCCAATGGGAATTAAATTTGCAGATCATTAAATTTTTACTTCTTTTCTTTGAAATATCTCTAAATTATTATTTCTTTGTGAAAAGTAACAATATTATTTTACGTTTTTACATAATATTTACAAAATGCTACATTTTATAGCTATTCTCTCTATATGCCCAAATTTAACCAAGAAAATGGTTTCTATTTTATTACCTCAAAAATATTTGACAGTAGTGCTCTTTATGATAAGTAGAATAATGAAGAGGATGATAATTTCATTAACCGAAACTTTTTTTTTTTTTTTTTTTTTTTTTTTTTGCAGATGATAGAAACTTCATTGGCTTTGGCAAAGAAGAAATTTATTAGCTTACAAGGTAAATGGGGGAATTAAGTAATCAAATCATGGGAAGAGTAAGGATGCAGCTAAACCTTAGCATCAATGGGAGAATTTCAGACCCTATAGGAATCTACCTCTATTTTTCATCTATGTCTTTGATATTGTTTTGAAATTTCTTATTCTGGTGTGAGTTTTCCACATGTTAACGATCATATAACTAACAACTGTCAGACTTCCTGACTCACAGCATTTGCTACTTTGGAAGCACCCCCTTTCCGTTTTAAAAACACTCACAAAATCTACGTGATATTCCTACCTGGATCTGCTGCTCATCTTTGGGCAATGAACTTGTGTAATGGTGTCATGTTAAAATGGAAGAGCCCTTGAGAACCATAGGATTGGAATGGTATAATAAAGAATGTCTAAAAAGATGAAAACTGCACTTCCCAATACAGGAATAGGGTCACTGGGCTGACAAAGCAATGGTTTTCTATTTGGAATTAACATTGACAATAGTAATGGTGGTATTAGAACAGTATTTCGTTCATGTTATTATGATTGTTATTAAGAAAAATACCCTGGAAAAATTTGTTCCTAAACCTAGTTGGGAGGCAAAAATACATGAAAATATTACATAAAATCTCCATATGTTTTAGTGCAAGAATATTGATTTAAATACATGGAATAAAATAACCACTGAGACATCTCCAAATAAGGTTAAACTTCAAATAATTTTGTATATATGTATGTGTGTGTGTGTGTGTCCATACAGGTATATTTTTTGTTGCATTTTAGGTTCTGGAGTACATGTGCAGATCACGCAGGATTGCTGCATAGGTACATGCATGGCAATGTGGTTTACTGCCTCCATCCCTCCGTCACCTATATCTGGCACTTCTCACCATGTTATCCCTCCCTAACCTCCCTACCCCCAGTGTCCCTCTCCTATTCCCACCAGCAGACCCGGGGGTGTGATGCTCCCCTCCCTGTGTCCATGTGTTCTCATTGTTCAACACCCACCTAGGAGTAAGAACATGTGGTGTTTGAGTTTCTGTTCTGGTGTAAGTTTGCTGAGAATGATGGTTTCCAAATTCATCCATGTCCCTACAAAGGACATGAACTCATCATTTTTTATGGCTGCATAGTATTCCATGGTATATATGTGCCACATTTTCCTTGTCCTGTCTATCATCAATGGCCATTTGGGTTGGTTCCAGGTCTTTGCTATTGTGAACAGTGCTGCAATGAACATACACTCGTGTATGTGTCTTTATAATAGAAAGATTTATAATCCTTTGGGTATATACCCAGTAATGGGATTGCTGGGTCAAATGGATTTCTATTTCTAGGTTCTGGAGGAATTACCACACTGTCTTCCACAATCGTTGAACTAATTTACACTCCCATCAACAGTGTAAAAGTGTTCCTATTTCTCCACATCCTCTCCAGCATCTGTTGTCGCCAGATTTTTTAATGATCGCCATTCTAACTGGCATGAGATGGTATCTCAATGTGGTTTTCATTTGCCTTTCTCTAATAACCAGTGATGATGAGCATTTTTTCATATGTTTGTTGCCCTCTTATATGTCTTCTTTTGAAAAGTGTATGTTCATATCCATCACCCACTTTTGGATGGGTTTGTTTTTTTTTCTTGTAAATCTGTTTTAGTTCTTTGTAGATTCTGGATATTAGCCCTTTGTCAGATGGGTAGATTGCAAATTTTGACGCTAGCTGGTTGTTTTACCCATTAGTTGACACAGTTTCTTCATTGTGTCAGTGGTCTTTACCATATTATACATTTTTGGAGTGACTGGTACTGGTTCTTCCTTTTTATGTTTAGTGCTTCTTTCAGGATCTCATGTAAGACAGGCCTGGTGGTGATGAAATCACTCAGCAATTGCTTGTTCATAAAGGATTTTATTTCTCCTTCGCTTATGAAGCTTAGTTTGGCTGGATACGAAATTCTAGGTTGAAAGTCCTTTTTTTCAAGGATGTTGAATATTGGCCCCCACTCTTTTCTGGCTTGTAGGGTTTCTGCTGAGAGATCTGCTGTGAGTTTGATTAGCTTCCCTTTGTGGGTAACCAAACCTTTCTCGCTGCTCTTAGCATTTTTTCCTTCATTTCAACCCTGGTGAATCTGACGATTATGTGCCTTGGGGTTGCTCTTCTTGAGGAATATGTTTGTGGTGTTCTTTGTATTTCCTATATTTGAATGTTGGCCTGCCTTTGCTAGGTTGGGGAAGTTGTCCTGGATAATATCCTCAAGAGTGTTTTCCAGCTTGAATTCATTCTCTTCATCTCATTCAAATACACCTATCAAACGTAGTTTAAGTCTTTTCACATAACCCCATATTTCTTGGATGTTTTGTTCATTTCTTTTCACTCTTTTTTCTCTAATCTTGCCTTCTCATTTTATTTCATTGAGTTGATCATCAATCTTTTATCGTTTCTTCTGCTTGGTCAGTTCGGCTATTGACACTTGTGTATGCTTTGTGAGTTTCTCGTGTTGTGTTTGAGCTCTATGAAGTCATTTATATTCTTCTCTAAGCTGTTTATTCTCATTAGCATTTCATCAAACATTTTTTCAAGGTTCTTAGTTCCTTTGCATTGGGTTAGAAAATGTTCTTTTAGCTCAGAGAAGTTTGTTATTACCCACCTTCTGAAGCCTGTTTTGTCAATTCATTGGACTCATTCTCCATCCAGCTGTGTTCCCTTGCTGGTCAGGAGTTGTGATCCCTTCAAGGAGGAGAGGTGTTCTGGTTTTTGGTGTTTTTATACTTTTTGCACTGGCTTCTTCCAATCTTTGTGGATTTATGTACCTGTGGTCTTTGTAGTTGGTGACTTTCGGATGAGGTCTCTGAGTGGATGTCCTTTATGTTGATGTTGAAGTTATTTCTGTTTCTTAGTTTTCCTTCTAACAGTCAGGTCTCTCTGCTGTAGGACTGCTGGAGGTCCACTCCAGGCCCTGCTTGCCTGGGGATCACCTGCAGTGGCTGCAGAACAGTAAGGGTTGCTGCCAGTTTCTTCTTCTGTTATCTATCCCAGAGGGATACCCACCAGATGTCAGCCTGAGCTCTCCTTTCTAAGGTGTCTCTTTGGATATATGGGGGTCAGGGAGCTGCTTGAAGAGAGAGTCTGTCCCTTATAGGAGCTCAAGTGCTGAGCTGTGAGCAACATTTTTCCATTCAGAGCTGCTGGGCAGGTACGTTTAAGTCTGCTGCAGCAGAACTCATAGCTACCTTTTTTCCCAGGTGCTCTTTCCTGGGAAGTTGGGGCTTTATTTATAAGTTCCTAGTGTGTTGCTGAATTTTTTCAGAGATGCCCCGCCCACCAAGGAGGTATCCTCATCACAGTCTGCCCCTTTATATTAATTGAAAAAACATTTAAGTTTTTATAAAAACCTCTACCATGATTTTATTTTAATTAACTTATGATTTACTTTGTGGATAATTATTGAGATATTATGCTAATATCCTCTTCTATGTCATATATCTACCTACCATTCATAGAATCCACTAATCCATTGATGACTCCCCTCTCTATTCACTAGAGGGGGGACCACTATTGTGGCTGCCTAATACTAATTATATCATTCTTCCTACATTTTTTTTTCCTGCATTTGCTGCTCTCTTTTTGTCTAAGAAATTAGTATATACACACTACTTTTCTTAATGAAGTGAAAGTAGTGTGTATATATAATATGTAAATACACATACACACAAACATTTAGTCTAATGGATTTCCTTTCTATTCATTGGGTTCAGTCTGATACTCTCATTGTTTATTTGATGTTAAAATTATTCTAAATTTAGCCAATAAGAGCCATGTCAATCTGGCTACTGTGTTCTCTTCATGTTCCATTACTCTGAGCATTTCCTTATGTCTTATTTTTTGACTCAATATAATGTGCAAACTTATATTGTACTTTTCTTGTCCCCATTTTGAAATCAGCCATTTCTGCAAGGCTGCCTGCCCATTTTAGAAGATGGTATTTAGATACCAATACCCAAAAACTAGATGTGCGCAGTGCTTCTATGCCCTCCCAGTAGACAGAGCTGAAAAATATGTACAACTAGATAGATATGTAGATATACAGTTTTATTCTTATTTTTCTTGGGTTTTATATTTGTGAATCCAATTACTTGCTAAAATTTATTTGAAAGCCTAAATCAGTACTCACGATTCTTTTGCTTTATTCATGAACATGCTCAAAGTGACAAAAAATATGAGGCACCCCGTAAAGGTGTTCCCAGTTGAGATAAAATAAGGAAATGTTCTCCCTTCCTGTTTTCATCTTCATGCTATAAACAAGTGTCCTCTATGTGATCTGTTTAGGGCTACATTTTTCACGTCTTGCTGTTTTCATGATTTTGCTGTTTAAAATGACCCCAGGGTAGTGCTAAAGTGCTGCCTAATGTTCCTAAGCACAAGAAGCCTGTGATATGACGTACAGAGAAAATATGTGCTAGACAAAGTCCATTCAGGTGTGAGCTATAGTGCTGTGTTGACTATGAAATAACAATATATATTCAATAAAGTGTCTTTAAGCAGAAATACACCTACAACAAGGTTATGTAATGATCAGTTGACAAAAATGTAACCAGAGCCTCACAGGAACCTAACTATATATTTTTTTCTAAAAACAGTGGTTTTAGTTTCTGCTAATCCCCTATTCACAGCAATTGTACAGAACATAATACTTCAAATAATAAAAAACTAGTATGTATAGGCAAATGCACACATATACAACCATTTCTACTTATCAATGTGTATTTGTGTCTGTGTATGTATAAATAAAACTCACGAGTTCATATCAATATTTACAATTTCAGTCAAACACATTGGGGTTCTTTTCAGCTGTCTTCCTTTGCCAGAATTATGAATCTGTTCTCAGACAATGATAAACCTGATTCCCACACCATTAATACGTATACTTATTGTACTTTTTACTTATTATAAGTACTTATTTACTTTTTACTTATTGGAATAAGTATACATAAGTACTCACAATGTGCACTTATTGTACTTTCTACTTAATGTTACTTATTGTACTTTGTACTTCCAGTAAGTATTTGTACTTCCAATAAGTACAAAGTACAATAAATACACATTGTGAGTACTTACATTTATTCACAGATAACAATGTAAGTACAAAGTACAATAAGTACACATTGTGAGTACTTATGTCTACTCATAAATATTTTGGCATCTCTTTGGCCATATCCTTCACAGGCCCCATCTTGTCCATGCACCTGTCTGCTTCCTTGGCTTCAGAGCATTGCCTCCAAATCCTCTACAGCACAACTTCCTCCTCAGCATCCAGCCTTATGATGTACTGGGATACTGTGTTGCCCCACTCTCCTTACTACCTGTGCTGGGCTTTGAGGCTGACATCATTACACCTGTAAACCACAGGAGTGAAGAGAAGGTGAGAAGGAAAAGAGTGATGTTAAAAAAAATTGATTGAAAAGGAGATAGGATGACAAGAACATGCAGTGAATATATATGGCATATTTTCCTCTAAGGGAACATAATTTTATGAAGTTTCTGTTATAAACAACAAATGTATTTAATCTATCAATTATAAAGATACTACTATATGAAAATATGGAAGCAGTGTCAAAAGAGAGAGTGCATATTAGGGGTAAAAATATCATAGAATCCATACAATTGTACGCATAGGATAGTTAAGCTCCCTGTAAGTACTATACACAGGATTTTAGTGATATATGAGGAAACTTAGTTGCTTACTTCAATAGATCATAATGTCTTAATTAAATATTGGTGATTTTTAGTAATTATTTGAAATTTGGATTAAAATAATTATCTGAGTAAAGTCTCACAGAGATGTTAAAGCACATAAAAACACTACATAAAATACATGTTTGTGCATGTGAGAAAAGTGTGCATGTATAATAAATAAACCTGCCAAAAATTTGAATTTGGTACCAGACTTTAGAAAGCTGCTACAAATTAGAGGTGGCTAATATTTTAACATATCTTTCATTACTTTATATTGTATTAATAAATAGTGAAAAAGAGAAATTTTAAAATAGCCTATCTTGTATCTTACATTATTTAAAACTATTATATTATTACAAATCAGGTAATAATATAATATAACGTAACTGCTGGAAGTCCAATTTATATGTGTATTTCTAATTGTCTTCATTAATTAAATATTTGAAGTCAAATGCAGACATATAGCCAGCTCCAGAGATTCTTAGCAAATTAAAAGGTTAGTGATCTAATAATTTGGTTGGATAAATAAACTGCATAGAAAGGAAAATGAAGGTTTAAGGCAATTCTTGAAATAATGAAAGGCAAACAAATGCCTTTTTATTAATACAGGGTGTGTGTGTGTGTGTGTGTGTGTATGATTGATTGATTTGGCCTCCTTGATTTTTTTTTCAAGGCCTTGGCTAAGTATAAATCAGCATATATGTATATACACATGCCTTCTTTTTTATAGTAGAAAAAATCCTACATTTTCATGAATTATAAAAAATGTTGAGATACAAGAAAGAAATTGTGGAAAAGAGTGATCATACATTGAGTCATCTATTTCAAAATGCCATTGAGATCAAGTACCTATTCTGCCATAATTTATAATTTTTTATTTAGCATGTCATAATTTTTTAAATAATGTGACATATTAGTGTTCATATTTTCTCAGGATATATAAGCTATAGTGAAAAATTAGACGGAGTTAAAAAATTATTTGGAAAAAATAAAGCACTTTGTGAAAGATTAGAATTTATTTATATAAAACATCTAAAATCTCAGCATATTTTTAAATAATTCTACTCTGCATAATGCTAGAAGCAAGTGATATCATTTTAAGGATATGAAAAAATCTTTACTTTTCATAGTTAGAATACACTGAGTTTCTGTCCTTTGGAAAAACTTCTCCTATCTAGCATGTGGATAGTACCAGTGTTAAAATTAACAGAGATTATAAAAGTAACAGAAATTAATGAGCACTTATCATGTTCTAAGCACTTTTCTAAGCACTTTATGTTATTACCTCATTTGATCATTAAGTAGAT
The DNA here is from genome assembly GCF_009761245.1 of Sapajus apella. Lineage (NCBI taxonomy): Eukaryota > Metazoa > Chordata > Mammalia > Primates > Cebidae > Sapajus > Sapajus apella. The sequence continues at coordinate 11,586,492 of NW_022436972.1, read as the reverse complement.
CTTATTACTGCTCCCATTTTACAGATGAGGCAATTGGAACAGGATTAAATTGACTTGTCCAACCTGCTAGTATGTGGCAGAAGTCTGGTTTCAAACCCATTGACTAGGACTCAAGAGTCTGTGTAGATTGCCATTCTGCCATTCCTTCTCTCTTCATATCATTGAAATGTATGATGAGTTACAATCATTTCAAATAAACATGTAACCCATTTTATGTCATACATGTTTTCTTAAAATGTTAAATAGCCTATTTTTTCACAAACTTTATTACATTTTTGATGCACTAGAAATGCAGGATAGCTAATGAAACAATGATAAAGTCTCTCTGAAAAGGATAGCTTTTTCCTTTAGGAGTCATACTTTTTATTTTTGAGTTGATATCTAGAGGATCTGTTTAAAACAAGATACATCAAAGATCATGATAGAACTAATGACCTAGTTGTATCGATACAGTAATTGGTACCCAGAGCCCTCACTGCTTAAAAGAAAATGAAAAGAAAATAGTGATGCACTTCGCTCATGTTGGTGCTTCAGCTGGACTTGAAATGCAATAGAAGAACAAAGCTTTATTACTAAAGTGGAGAGATGTGAGGCTATCTCAAAAAAAAATCCTGGTAAATATTTAAAATGTCAAGATTTTGTGATCATAAAGACACTACTGTTGACTGACAAAGGTGAGCAATGGTGTTCAAAACTATTTCCTACCCTCACTTCTGGTAGTTTCTACAGTCATTTAATAGAAACCCCACAGCTTTTAACAGGCAAGCCTTTCTTTGGGAAATCGCAGTTTTACATTGCTATTTACTCATCTCATTTTGTTCTTAGGGAGACCAAGTGAAACATATTTACTTTGTTTTTAAGTTGACTATAGATGTCCATACATTCCACCATTATTTTGACCAGGAAACAATTTGTAAGTGCTCATCTTTTTCATTTCTTCATTACCTTTATTCTGAAATAAGAAGAATCCTAAAAGATGGGTGATATATTTATATAAGCTTCTTGTGTATAAATGAGCTGTGAACTCCAGGCACCACAGCTCATTCTCTAGTTGAAATTCTAGAATATAACTTTGCCAGCCAACTTTTATCATTGTGTGTGTGTGTGTGTGAGCACACCCTCACGTGTCTGCTAACTTTGTAATTTTCATGAAAGCATTGCTATCAAGTTGGCTCAAAGCATCTGTTACTTTAAGGAGAGCTCAGCCAGAGAGGGCTCGGAGAGCTCAGCCAGGAGAGCTCAGCCAGAACTCCAGTTACATGCTTCAACATGTACCAGTCTTGTTTCATTTACTGTCCCAATAAACCTCTCTTCATCACCATTGGATTAATTTAAAATGACTCAAAGGTATTATATAATCTGAAAGTATTCCATTTCTAAGATACAAGAATTCTTTCATATCATGTACAATCTTGTCAGTGTTGTAAAATTTCTCTTTTATAATTGCAGTGTTTGTGTTCAGTTGATATGTCTTTTATGTCTTTTTAAATCAATGCATTTGTAAAGTTAAGCCAAATCATTGATTTTATAATATTTTTCTACATTCTAGTCTGCTAACTGAATCTCTCTTGTATCTTTGACAATTTCCTTCATTCTTTTATGTTTCCTACAGATTGGAAGCCAGAATAAGTGCTTGTCCAGATTCAGATTTGATTGTTTTTGTGAAGAATCATTCATAGATGGTGCTGTATACTTCCTATGGCATTGCATCAGGATATATATATATATATATATATATATATATATATATATATATAATGTCCTATGGTATCTTTTTTGTAATTGTAACATTAGCTGGTTCAGTTGGGGACAACCTGGTCCATTACAAAATTCTTCATCAGCCTTTTATTTTATGGTTTTAGAAACCAAAAATAATTTTTAATTCGTGGTTTTATTAGGGCTTCCCAACTAATAATATTCAAATTTGATTATGTCTGAATATGTTTAGCTAGAATTCTATTTTAAAATTTCTTCATTAGTTATTCAGTAGAGAAGAGTCAGAATAAATACTTGACTGTTTTTCTTTATCAGTGTTCAGAATAATAAGTTGGCTCCCTAGCAACCAGAAAAGTTGAGAATAAGAATGTTTAAAATGTTATTAGGAACTAATGGATTTAAAAAATGTAATGTGCTTCCATTCATTGCATGGTATTTGTTTGTTTTTTGATGCTTAACTAGTTCTGTATTTGTCCATTTGGAGTCTTCTCAAATTGTCTCACAACTCCATCATGGTCTGAGTGCACATATATTGCACATTCTTTTAAAGCTGTTGAAATGTGTTTTATGATTCAGAATACTAATATCTTGGTGAATGTTTTACGTTATCTTGAAAGGAATGTGTATGCTTGTGTTGTTCCATGAACTATTCTATAGGTGCTAAAGAGCCATTTAACTGATGGAGCTGTTGACTTCAACTATGTCCTGACTGATTTTCTCCCTGTTGGCTCTGTCAATTACTGATAGAGGGGTGATGATATATTATTTTCTAATAGTGGATTTAGCTAGTTGCTCTATCAGTTATCTTTGCTCTATCAATTCTGTTAGCTTTTGCTTCACTTATTTTGAGGTTCTTTGGTTAGGTACACTCATATTAAGGATTTTTACGTGTTCTTCAATAATTGATGCCTTTATCATTATGTAATGCCCCTGTATATCCTTGATAATTTTTCTTAGTATTTTACCTTTGTCTGAAATTTATATAGCCACAATATCGTTCTTTTTATTAGTGTTGGCATGATGCATATTTCTCCATAACTTTACTTTAGTATGTGTGTTTTTATTTAAACAGGGTTTCTTGTAGATAACATAAAATAGGGGGTTATTTTGAATTCATTCTGACAATCTGTCTTTTAATTGATGTATTTAGAAAATTTATATTTAAAGTAATTATTGGTACAGTTGTATTAATATCTGTCACATCTGTTATGATTGTTTGCTACCCTTATTTTTTTCTTTCACTCTGACTTCTCTGCTTTTGGTTGAGCATTTTATGAGTTTATATGATTCCATTTCTTCTCTACCGTTAGCATATAAATTATATATATATATACATATATATATATATATATATTTTTTTTTTTTTACTTTTTAAAGTGGTTATCCTTGAGTTTGAAATATATATGTACAACTAATTCAAGTCCTTTTTCAAAATTACACTATAATACTTTATGGGTAGAACAAACATAGGAGATTATTTCCAATTCCTCCCTCTTCCCCCTTACCACATTGAGGTGATTAATATTTCACTTACCTATAAGCTATAATCACTGAATACTATGTTGCTATTATTATAACTGAACTGTTATTTGTTAAATTATTTAAGAATAAGTGTATTTTATTTTTACCTTTATGTATTCCTTCTCTAATGCGCTTCTTCTCTTTATACAGTTCTGAATTTCTGACTTGTGTCATTTTCATTCCTTCTTAAAAATTCCTTTCAATATTTCTTGCAAGGCAAATCTATTGGTTAAAAATTTCCTCAAATTTCGTTTGTCTCAGAAAGTCATTATTTAGAGATTATTTTGTGGGATACAGAATCTTAGAATTCTTTTTTCATTCAACACCTTAAAATATTTTACTCTTTTTTCTTGCTTGCATGTTTTTTTGAGAAAATAGCTGATGTAATTATTATCCTTTCTGCTGGTAAAGTGTTCTTCTCTAGATTCTTTCAGAGCTGTATCTCTGTTTTTGATTTTCTGCAGTTTGAATATGATATGGTGAGGTATAAGTTTTTTAGTGGTTATCCTCCTTGGCCATATCCGACCTTTCTGGATCTGTATTTGCTATTTATTATTAATTTGGGGGCATTCTCTATCATTATTTAAGCAAATACATTATTTTTTCTTTTATTTTCTCTCTTCTCCCTCTAGTATTCTCATTATGAGTATGTTATGACATTTGTAATTGCCCTATAGTTTTTTTTATATTTTATTCTGAATTTTATTTTTTCACTTTGCATTTCAATTTGGAATTTTCTATTGATATTTATTCAACTTCATTCTTTCTTTCTCTGTGTTTCCTTTGTTTTAGTCCTTTAGTGTTCATTTTAGAGAAGATCTGCAAGTTGTGAATTCCTTCAGCTTATGATTGTTTGTTTCTATATATGACAAAAGAATATGACAAAATGAATAGACGAATGTTTTTTTTTATTTTGAAGGGTATTTTCACAGAGTATAGATTTTGGGGGGTTTATGTTTACTTTTAATATTTTAAAGATATCATTCTCTTATCTTTCAGCTTCTATAGTTTTTGACAAAAATTTAAACATTAGTCTTGATTTTCCTTTGAAGATACAATGACTTTTTTCTAACTGCTTTAAAATATTTCCCTTTGTCTTTGATATTTGGCAATTTGAGTAGGACATATCCAGATGTGATCATCTTTATATTTGTCCAAATGGGTTTTAGTGTGCTTTATAAATGTGAATTGATAATTTTATCTGATTTGAAAATTTCCAGATAAATACTTTATCAAATATTGTTCCTATTCCATGTTCTTCTCTTTTTCTGAGCAATAACTATAATTCAAACTATTTTATTATGTTCCAAATATCTCTTTCTTTTTAAAATTGTTTTCTTCTCTGCTTCAATATGTAAAATTTTTATTGACCTGTCCTTGGGTTCGCTAATTCTTTATTCTATCTAATTTTTAGTATTATTAAAATTTTTAATTTTGATTTTAAATTTGACTATTATTAAATAAGATTATTTAATATTATTTTTATTGAATTATTTAATCTTGTTTTTATTAAGATTATTTAATATTCTTTTAAATTTCATTAATATATAAGCAGAGTTATTTTGAAGACTTTTAATTTCAATTCTATTAACTGGATCATCTCTTGAGATCCTTTATACTTTTTCTCTAAACTTTAGTTACCTACTTTCATGATTATTTTAAAATCTTATTTTAGGTTCAAGGGTACAAGAACAGATTTGTTGTATAGGTAACTAGCATGTCATGAGGTTTGAGGTACAGATTATTTTGTCACCCACGTAGTACCCAATAGGCAGATTTTCAATCCTCTCCCTCCTCCCACTCTCCTCACTCAAGTAGGCCTTGGTGTCTAACATTCTTTTCTTTGTGTCCATGTGTTCTCAATGGTTAGCTCTGACTTATAAATGAGAACATGTAGCATTTTGTTTTCTGTTTCCACATTAGTTTTCTTAGGATAAGCAGGTCTCCTGCAGCATACATGTTTCTGAAAAAAAGATGAGTTCTTTCTTTTTTTATAACTGCATAGTATTCCATGGTGTGTATTTTCCACTTTTTCTTTATCCAGTGTACTACTGATGGTCATGTAGATTGATTCCATGTCTTTGCTATAGTGATTAGTGCTGCCATGAACATATGCATAAATGTGCATAAACCATGGTGGAATGATTTATATTCCTTTTGGTATATACTTGGTAATGGAATTCTTGAATCAGATGGTAATTCTGTGTTAAGTTCTTTGAGGGATCTCCAAATTGCTTTCTGTAATGGCTAATTTACGTTCCCAGCAGCAGTGTGTAAATGCTCCCTTTTCTCCACAAGCTTGGAAGCATCTGTTATTTTTTGACATTTTAATAATAGTCCTTCTGACAGGTGTGAGATGGTATCTCAGTATGGTTTTGATTTGCATTTCTCTAATGATTAGTGGTGTTAATAATTTTTTATATGTTTGTTGGCCACACGTATGTCTTCTTTTGAATAGTGTCCTTGCCCACTCTTTAATGGGGTTGTTTTTTGCTTGTTCATTTGTTTAAGTTTCTTATAGATTCTGGATATTACACCCTTTTTGAATGCACAGTTTGCAAATATTTTCCACCATTCTGTAGGTTGTGTGTTTATTCTATGTATTTGTCTATTCTTGCATTGCTATAAAGAACTACCTGAGACTGAGTTTATAAAGAAAAGAGGTTTAATTGATTTACAGTTCTGCAGGCTGAACAGGAAACATGGCTGGGGCGGTCTCAGGAAACTTACAATCATGGTGGAAGGTGAAGAGGAAGAAGATACATCTTATATGGCAAAAGCAGGAAGAAGAGAGTGAAGGGGTAAGTGCCACAGACTTTTAAACTACCAGATCTCATAAGAACTCACTGTCATGAGAACAGCAAGGGGAAAGTTTGCCCCTATGAGTCAATCATTTCCCACCAGGCCCCTCCTCCAACACTGAGAAAACTATAATTTGACATGAGAATTAGGTTGGGACACAGAGTCAAACCATATAATGCTGTTGATAGTTTATTTTGCTGTGCTGAAACTCTTTTAATTTGGTCTCATGTGTCCATTTTTTGTTGTTGCTTTTGCAATTGCTTTTTGCACCTTTGTCATGAAATCTTTGCTAGGGTCTATGTCCAGAATGGCATTTCCTAGATTATTTTGCAGCATTTTAATAGTTTCATGTTTTACATTTAAGTCTTCAATCCATCTTGAATTGATTTTTGTATATGGTGTAAGAAAGGAGTCCAGTTTCAATATTCTTAATATGGCTAGTCAGTTACCCCACAACAATTATTGAATAGGGACTCCTTTATCTATTGCTTGTTTTTGTCAACTTTGTCAAGGTAATCTAAATGCTTGTAGTCATGGGGTATTATATCTGAGCTCTCTCTTCTGTTCCATTGATCTACATCTCTGTTTTGGTATGAAACCCATGCTGTTTTGTTACTGTAGCCTTGTTGAATAGTTTAAAGTTTGGTAATGGGATGCCTCCAGCTTTTTTCTTTTTGCTTATTATTGCCTTTACTATTTGAGCTTTTTTTTTTTGGTTCCATATTAATTTTAAAATAGTGTTTTCCTAGTTCTTTGAAAAATGGGAATTTTGTAAGAATAGCATTGAGTCTGTAAATTGCTCTGGACCTTATGGCCATTTTAGCAATATTAATTCTTCTTATCTATAAGCATGGGGGGTTTTCCATTTGTTTGCATCATCTCTGATTTCTTTGAGCAGTGATTTTAATTCTTGTTATAAACATCTTTCACCTCCCTGGTTAGCTGTATTCCTGGGTATTTTATACTTTTTATGGCTATTGTGAATGTGATTGTGTTCTTGATTTGGCTCTAACTTGGTTATTGTTGCTATATAGGAATGCTACTTATTTTTGTACACTAATTTTGAATTCTGAAACCTTGCTGAAGTTGTTTTTTAAATAAAGGAGCCTTTGGGCAGGGACTATATGGTTTGCTAGGTATAGAATCATATTGTCTGCAAAAGGGGATCATTTGACTTGCTATCATCCTATTTGGATGCCCTTTTTTCTTTTCTTTTGGCCAATTATACTGCTTAGGACTTCCAGTAGTAAGTTTAATAAAAATAATGAGAGAGGTCATTCTTGTCTTGTTTCCGTTTTCAAGGGGAATGCTTCCAGCTTTTGCCCATTCAGGATGATGTTGGTTGTGAATTTTTCATAAGTGGCTCTTATTTGAGTTTGTGCCTTCAATGCTTATTTTGTTGAGACTTTTTAACATGAAGGATGTTGAATTTTATCAAAAGCCTTTTATGTATCTATTGAGATGATCATGTGATTTTTGTTTCTAATTTTGTTTATGTAATGAATTATATTGATTGATTTGCCTATATCGAACCAACCTTGCATCCCAAGAATAAAGCCTAAAAGATTGTGGTCGCCTAAAAGATTGTGGTCATTTAGATTCTGGATTCAGTTTGCTAACATTTTTGTTGAGGATTTTTACATCTTTGTTCATCAAAAATATTTGCTTGTAGTTTTCTTTATTTGTTGATTGTCTGCCAAGTTTTGGTATCAGAAGAATGCTGGGCTCATAGAATGAATTAGAGAGGAATTCCTCCTCCTCGATGTTTTGGAATAGTCTCAGTAGAGATTATACTAGGTTTTCTTAATATGTCTGGTAGAATTCAGCTGTGAATCCATCTGGTCCTGGGCTTTTTCTGGTTGGTAGGCTTTTTATTACTGATTTAATTTCAGAACTCATTATTGGTCTGTTCATAGTTTTAATTTCTTCTTAGTACAACCTTGGGAGGTTGTATGTTTTCAGGGATGTATCAATTTCTTCTAGGTTTCTATCTGGTGTGCATTGAGGTTCTCATAGTAGTCTCTGAAGGTATTTTTGTATTCTGTAGGGTTAGTGGTAATGTTCCCTTTGTCATTTCTGATTTTGTTTACTTGTATCTTCTCCCTTTTTTCTTTATTATTCTGAGTGATAGTTTATCTGTCTAATCTATTTTTTCAAAGGATCAATTCCTAGATTTTTTACTCTTGTATAGTTTTTTTGCTTCTCAGTATCCTTCCATTCAACTTTGGTTTTCATTACTCCTTGTCTTCTACTAGCTTTGACGTTGCTTGCTCTTGTTTCTCTAGTTCTGCTACATGTGCTGTAAAATTGTTAATTGGAGGTCTTTCTAACTTTTTGGTGTGGCATTTAGCACTATAAATATCCCTCTTAACACTGCTTTTGCTATGTCTCAGAGATTCTAGTATGTTGTAACTTTATCCTTCTTAGTTTCAAAAATTTCTTGATTTCTGCTTTGATTTTATTGTTTATCCGAAGGTCATTCAAAAGCATGGTTTTTTAAAATTTCCATGTAATTTTATGGTTTTGAGGGTTAAGTAATGATTTCTATTTTGATTGTGCTGTGGTCTGAGAGTGTGATTTGTATGAGTTTGTTTTTGTTTGCTTGTTTTTAATTTCCTGAAGATTGTTTTATAGCTAATTGTGTTTTCTATTTTACAGTGTGTGCTATGTACAGATGAGTCGAATATATATTCCGGTGGTGTTTGGTGGAAAGCTCTGCAGATGTCTATTGGCTCCATTTGGTCAATGTTGAGTTTGGGTCCTGGATATTTTTGTGAGTTTTCTGCCTCAATGATCTGTGTAATACTGTCAGTGGGGTGTTGAAGTCTATCACTATTATTGTCTAGTTATCTAAATGTCTTCATTGGTCTCTAAGAACTTGCTTTATGAATCTGGATTCTCCTATGTTGACTGCATATATATTTAAAATAGTAATGTCTTTTTGTTGTATTGAACCCTTTACTATTATGTAATATCGTCCTTTGTCTTTTTTGATAATTGTTGGTTTAAAGTCTGTTTTGACTATCAACCCCTGGCTTTTTTCTGTTTTCCATTGGCTTGGTAGATTTTTCTTCATCCCTTTACTTTGAGCTATGGATGCTTGTGAGATGGGTCTCTTGGAGAGAGCATACAATTGAGTATTGCTTTTATTTATTTATTTATTTTTTTTTTCAGGCTAGAGTGCAATGGCATGATCTTAGCTCACTGCAACCTCTGCCTCCTGGTTTTAAGTGATCCTCCCATCTCAGCTTCCTTAGTAGCTGGGACTATAGATGAGCACCACCATGTTCAGGGGTAAATTTTGTATTTTTAGTAGAGACAGGGTTTCACCATATTGTCCAGGTTGGTCTCGAACTCCTGAGTCATCTGCATCAACCTCCCAAAATGCTGGGATTGCAAGCATGAGGCACCTGCCTGGCCAGTGTCTTGCTCTTTAGTCAACTTGCCACTCTGTGGCTTTTCATTGGGTCACTTATTCCCTTTACTTTCAAGGTTAATATTGGTATTTGTTGATTTGACCCTGTCATTATGCTGTTAGCTGGTTATTACGCAGCTTTGTGTGGTTGGTTTTATAGTGTCAATACTCTTATGTATTTAGTGTTCTTTTGCAGTGGCCAGTAAAGTCTTTCCTTTCCACATTTGGCACTTGCTTCAGGATCCCTTATAAGACATTTATGGTGGTAATTAATTCCCTTAGCATTTGCTTGTCTGATTGGGATCTTATTTCTCCTTCACTAATGAAGCTTAGTTTGGCTAAATATGAGAGTCTTGGTTGAATTTTTCTTTCCTTAATAATGCTGAATCCAGACTCCTAATCTCTTCTGGCTTGTAGGGTTTCTGCTGAAAGATCTTCTGTTAGCCTAATGAGGTGCCTTTTTAGGTGACCTGCCTCTTCTCTCTAGCTTTCTTTAACATTTTTTATTTTGTTTTGACCTTGAAGAATCTGATGGCCATGTGTCTTGTGGATGGTCTTCTTGTGTAGAATCTCACAAGGGTTTTCTGCATTTCCTGAATTTGAGTGTTGGCCTCTTTAGTGATGTTGGGGAAGTCTTCATAGATGATGATATCCTGAAATATGTTTTCCAAGTTGGTGCTTTCTCCTCCTCTCTTTGAGGGATGCCCATGAGTCATAGATTTGTTGTCTACATCATCCCATATTTCTCAGAGGTTTTGTTCATTCTTTTTTATTCTTATTTTTGTCTGAGTTGGGTCAGAGATGTAGCCTTTGAGCTCCGAGGTTCTTTCTTCAGCATGGTCTATTCTGCTGTTAATACTTGTAATTATATTGAGGAATTCTTTAGTGTGTTATTTTAGCTCTATCAGATCAGTTTGGTTCTTTCTTATATTGGCAATTTTGTCTTTCAGTTCCCGTATTATTTTATTGTAATTGTTAGATTTCTTGGATTGGGTTTTGACTTTCTCCTGAATTTTGATGATCTTTGTTCCTGCCCATATTTTGAATTCTTTCTCTGTTATTTCAACCATTTCAGCCCAGTTAACAACCCTTCCTTGGGAACTATTGCAATTATTTGGAGGAAAGAAAACAGTGGCTTCTTTAGTTGTCAGAGTTCTTGTACTAATACTTTCTCATCTATGTGGACTGATGCTCCTTTAACTGTGGTGTAATTGAGTGCAATCAGTTGACTCTTTTTCTGTGTGTGTTTTGAGGGCCGAGGCTTTGTGCAGGGTCTTTATTTGTTGTTGAAATCTCATCCTTGTTTTCACAGGGGTATATTAGCAAAGTATTCAGTTGATGGCACTTAAGTGTAATGGCCAGTAGGTGGGCTCATGCTCCACCATGTGGCTCCTCTGTATTTCCTCATGACTCTAGCCATGCTCCCTCTCAGTGCTCTGAAAGCGTGGGCTCTTTTCCCACTCCAGTGCTGGCTTAAGGTCTAACCGTGGCACTACTGGGCCGCACACTGCTGTCTAGGCATGAACTAAGGCTTTATTTTCCCTCTCCAGCTTGAAGGCAGCAGGAGAAGGGACCTTGGCAGTGGCTATGGCAGAGAACCTTCCACTTGCCTCTTGGGGCTCCACCGTAGAGTAATGCAGAGCCAATACCAATTGGAGAGATGGGCTTGGGTTTTAGGCAGCTGCATTGTGGACCCATGCCTGGAGGCCCTGCCTGATGATGAGCAAGGGTGACAGGGGGCTCACAGTGGAGACAGATTGGCCTCTTCTCCTTAGGGCAGCTGCAGCTTTCTGGACTTGTGGGTTGAGCACTTAAGTTCTCTGCTCTTACTTTAGTCCAAGGGCAGCAAGGGCAGTACCAATGCAATGGCAGATGGGCTTTCAGTTGTCCCTGGGAGCCCTACCTCAGAGAAATGCAAGCCACTGTTATAGAGAATGTTCAGCCCAAGGGTGAGGTGACTACACTGCCAGCAACTGGAGGCTTCACTTGGTGAAAAGGGGGAGGTGAAGGGCTCACCAGGAGGAAAGACTGGGCTCCTCTCCATATTGTGACTGTGGTGTGCTAGAAGTGTGAGCAAAGACCTCAGGCTGTTTCTCTCCAGGCTGAGTGCCATAAAAGCAGAACTGCTGCCATGGCAATGGCAGAGGGGATGTCAATTGCTTCTGGGAGCCCCACCTCAGGAAAATATAGAGCCAGTAGCAGTGGGAGTTCTCACCCGGGGGTAGGACAACTGCTCTGCCGTCCCCAGCCAGGGGCCTTGCCTGGTGAACAGTGGTGTGTGGGGGCTTACAGGGAAGAGAGACTGGGCTTTTCTCCATATGGTGACTCTGGTATGCTGGAATGGTGGGTGGGGGGATACAATGTAGGGACCAGATCCTTTGTTCTTTCCTTCAGCTTGAAGGGAGTCAGGGCCATACCACTGAAGCTGCAATAGCAGAGGGCTTATGGGTTGTCTTTTGGATTTTCTCCTCAGGGAAACACAGAGCCATCACTGACAAAGCATTCGTGTGGGGGCAGGGTGGTTGTGCCATTGGCCCAGGGCAAGAGGCACTGCCCAGTGAAAAGGAGTAGCAGGGGGTGAAGACCCATGTGGAAAACAGTCCAACTGCTTTTCTGCAAGCCTATGCCCTGTGCTGGGGGTATATGTCAGTCTCCAATCACTGTGCTCACTCCCAAGCCTGAGGGCAAGAGGAGTAAGGGCAGTTGAGTGGGAAAAATAGCAGCCTGCCTGTCCCTTCCAGGATCTCCATCCCAGAAAAGTGCAGAGCTGTTCCTTGAGAGCCCAGGTGGGGCTCCTGTGGCCATGCTAAGGTCCCAGGCCACTCTCGCAATGTGCAGTGTAGAAGAGCCCCACAGTCCATCCACTGCTTAGCCCCATGGATTCTGCCCCTGTTCTGAGAACATACAAGGAGTTTGACCTTCCCCATTGCCGCAGCTGCAGCTGTTGGTACCAGGGTGCCCAGGGATCCAAAGCTCTGAGGATTTTATGTGTGCCTGAGTGGCAACTCTGCCGACATTCCATACAGCTGTCTGCGTCAGTCCAGAGGCATGGGTAGGACACATGTGTCATGGGGGATCTCCTGAGCTCAGGGTTGCAAAGGTCTGTGGCAGAAGTGTGGTGCGCCAGGGACTCTCACTTACTCACCATTTTCCCATGGTGAGGGACATCTCCAGGGACATCTCCTGGCTCTCTGCCACATCTAGGTGAATGATTGTCCTGTCTCACTCCTCTGTCCTCTGTGGGTTGAGTTGTTTCCTTGATGAATCTCAATGTGTCCAACTGGATGGTCCAGTTGAAGATCTGGAGTCCACTCACCACTCTTTCTTCTCTCTGTGAGAACAGCGCAGACCAGCTACTTCTAGTCAGTCATCTTGGAAGAAGCTCATCTTTCTATTTTTTTATATGCCTATTGTGGAAGATGTAGAAGGTACATTAAAGATTATCTGAATTGTACTATATTCCCCAAAGATTGTTAATTATTCTCTGGCAAGCCCTTAAATCCAGACAGACTTTTCTTTTGAGACAAGGTCTTATTCTATTACCCAGGCTGGAGTGCAGTGGTGTGATTGCGGCTCATTGCAGTCTGGACCTCCCAGGCTCAAGTGGCCCTCCTGCCTCAGCCTCCTGAGTAGCTGGGATTACAGGCTCCTACCACCACCCAGCTAATTTTTGTATTTTTTGCAGAGATGAGGTTTTGCCATGTTGCCCAGCCTGGTCTCAAATTCTTGGACTGAAGCCATCTGCCCACCCCAGTGTCCCAGAGTGCTGAGATTGCAGACATGAGCCATTGTATCCAACCAGGCACATCTTCTTAATTTTTTCAATGTTTGGTTTCAGGCTTTTTAAAGGTACATTATTTCAGCTTTTCTCTTACACCTACAAGAGACATGACCCTTACTCCTAGGAACTAGGTCTTACTCTTACAACGTGGTTCTACTGGAAACTCTAGCTAAATCTTAACTATTCATCATATTCTCTCCACAACAGCTAGAACCAATGATTATCTTCTATCTTCCTAATACTATGTGGCCTCTTTGATTTCTGCTACGATCTCTAGCTTCTAGCAGTTATTCTATGCTTGCCCTTCTAGAATCTCTTCTTATATATATAAATCTCAGTAGTTGGCCAAAAAAAAGCCCCCAAATTGGGGGAACACTTTACAACTCCTTTTTTATGTCCCCCTCTCTATGTAATCCTGCTTCTCAGTTCAACCACTTCAGTATCCTTAAGTTCTAATCTCTATCTCCCCTGCCTAGTGAAATTGCCACTTATCTTGGGTTCTATGTAGCAGCTTAGCAATTGGTAAATGCTCTTGGGGGAAAGATGGAATATATATGATCTTAACTTTCTATGTTTTCTTCGTTCAAAGACTGTAATCCACATTGGTTGCCTTCCAATGCCTGCAGTCATTGTGTATATTATTTTAGTTGTTATGGCATTAAGGAAAATCTTATATCTAAGCCATTTACTTTAAATGACTATTTAGAATCTTAATCTTATGTGGTTTTTAAAAAATATGGTGTTAAAGGGAAATGGATAAATACAAAAAAAAAAAAACCACACAATATATAATGATAATAAAACATTCTTTGGCTTATGACTTGGGGTTTTTATATATTCAATGCTATCTCCAGTTATTTTTATATATTCAGAATTATCAGAGATTAAAATTCAGAACTATGGAGGACTTCTGCCAAGATGGCTGAAAGGGAGCTTCTCTTGAGTGCAGCTCCCAGCAAGTGAGACAAAGAAGGAGAGAGACTTCTACATCTCTGAATGGGGTACTGGGTTTGTTTCAAAGGCACTGGTTGAACAGTGGGATTAACACTCCCCAAAAAAGGTGGCGAGAGTAGCCCAAAGAGGGTGAGCTGAGAAAAGGTGGGGCTCTTCCCCACCCTGGAAGTGCATCTGGCACAGAGAATTGTGGGACTTTGCCTCCTTGGTACTCCAATTCAGATACTGTGCTTCACTCTGTGACTTCTGCAGTAGTCTAGGAAAATGCCGCCTAGCTGAAAACTGCCCTGAGTTGCAGACACGGGCAAAAGCCCTGGCTGGTGTGGTGCCACAAATTGTTGGCACAGACCAGAGTGGAAACTTTGATTAATACCAAGAAGGCCTGAGGGATGGAAGTGCCTGTCCCACAGAAGGAGGGAGAATTGAAAGCAGGGAGTTGGATGATAGGGCCAGACAGGTCCCACCCCCACAAGATTCAGCAAATGGAAGCCCTCTTGCTGGAGAGTTTCACAGTTAACACATCAGACTGAGCTCCATCTGGAATGAGTGGGCTCGGCAGAGGGAAAAATGCACGCCATAAGGAAGGTGGGACTAAACTCACCTGTGTAAACAGAAACCAGGAGAAGAATAAAGAGCAGCCTGGCTGAGACCAAGGCAGCCCAGCAGCACCTCCACAGGCAGACAAGTGACAGACTGTCTTAAGCAGCACACTGACATGTGTAAAAAAAAAGTCTCATACAGGAGAAACAACCGTGACTTTAACAGAAAGGATGTCCACTCAGAGATCCAACCCAAAATCACCAACTTCAAAGAAAGATCAATGATAGATAAACCCACGAACATGAGAGAAACCAGTGCAAAAAGGATGAAATCATCAAAGCCCAGAATGCCAAACCTTCCCTGAGAGATCACAATTCCTCACCAGCAAGGCAACAAAATAGGATGCAGAATGAATTTGATGAACTGAAAGAAACAGGCTTCAGAAAGTGGGCAATAACAAACTTCTCTGAGCTAAATGATCATGTTCTAACCCAGTGTAAAAAAACTAAGAACCCTGAAAAAAGGTTAGACAAAATGCTAACTAGAATAACCAGCCTAGAGAAGAACACAGAAGATTTGATGGAGCTGAAAAACACAGCACAAGAACTTCGCAAAGCACACACAAGTTTCAATACCTGAATCGATCAAGGAGAAGAAAGGATATCAGAGATTGAAGATCAACTCAATGAAATAAAAAGAGAAGGCAAGAAAAGAGAAAAAAGAGTCAAAAGAAATGAATAAAGCCTCCAAGAGACATGGGATTATGTGAAAAGATCTAATCTACAATTGATCGGTGCACCTGAAGAGGATGGGGAGAATGAACCCAAGCTGGAAAACACTCTTCAGGATATTATTCAGGAGAACTTCCCCAACCTAACAAGGCACGCCAACATTCAAATACAGAAAATACAAAGAACACCCCAAAGATATTCCTCAAGAAGAGCAACCCCAAGGCACATAATTGTCAGATTCACCAGGTTTGAAATGAAGGAAAAACTGCTAAGTACAGACAGAAAGGTCGGGTCACCCACAAGGGGAAGCCCATCAGACTCTCAGCAGATCTCTCAGCAGAAACCCACAAGCCAGAAGAGAGTGGGAGACGATATTCAACATCCTTGAAGAAAAGAACTTTCAACCTAGAATTTCATATCCAGCCAAACTAAGCTTCACAAGTGAAGGAGAAACAAAATTTTTTATGGACAAGAAATTACTGAGAGACTTCGTTGCCACCAGACCTGCCTTACAAGAGCTCCTGAAGGAAGCACTAAACACAGAAAGGAGCAAGCAGTACAAATCACTGCAAACGCGAAGCAAATGGTAAATGTAAGGCTGGTTGCCTCACCAGGAGTTCAAACACGCCCATCTCCCTCCCTGCTTGAAAATTACATTATCAGAATACGCCCATCATCTAGCTCCACCTTGGAAATCCCCTCTGCACTCGGCACCTAGCCCGACTTGGAAATCCCCTCTGCCCTCGGCACTTAGCCCACTCACCGGAAATCCCACCTACCTACCAATAGCAGCTCACCCCGTCTACATCCTGTTTCTCCAAATCCAATCGAATGCCTTCACTCCCTATAAAACCCCACTCCTGAGAGGAGTCAGGCACGACTTCCCTGGCCCCTCTCCCCGGGACCACAGAACCTCACCCAGGAGCTGAATAAATTGGCATCTAATTTTCTTGTGCTGGCCTCAGTTTCCTTGTTTTTAACTTGGCAATAAACCTACAGAGAATAAACTTTACAAGTGGTGCCAAAACCCGGGAGGGAGTTGTACGACCCCTCCTGGGGGAAACTGACTCCTTCACCTGAAGCTGGACCAGGGAACTGCTCCATTACAAGGTAAGACTTTTGTTACCCACAACCTCTCCCGCTGCCTGCCTCGTGGACTCTCTGCTCGCTATCGTGGCTGTGTCAGGGACTCCTTCTCGTCTCGCCATGGGCCCGGGGCCCCAGCCTCATCTCGAGGACTTGAGTGTAGAGGATACGTCCCTACTCTCTTGTCTTCTCCCCGTGAGGGGATTCCGGGGGTCAGGAATTTGAGGGAGATGTCCCCACCTTCCTGAACCCTCTCATATCCTCATGGACTCCCTGCTCGTAACTACAGCCACGTCAGGGACTCCTTCTCGTTTCTCGCCATGGGCCCGGGGCCCCGGTCCCGTCTCGCCATGGGCCCAGGGCCCCGGCCTTGTCTCGAAGACTTGAGCATAGAGGAGACGTCCCTACTGTCTTGTTTTCTCCCCGTGAGGTGATTCCAGGGGTCAGGAATTTGAGGGAGACACCCCCATCTTCCTGAACCCTCTCCAGTGTTCGGTAGGGCAGTCCGGGACACCTTCCAAACATCTCTGTGTCAGTGGCCGAGGTTTAGGTATTCAGGAGCCCCGTTTGTAAACCCAAACCCTGCCTAAGAGCAGGACCAAATCTCTGGCTTACAGTACTAAAATGTCTATCTCAAATTCTCAGATCAGCCCTTTTGGCATATAAGCTCTCATTAACTAAGTAACTCTGTTTTCTTTCTTCTTCCTCTTCTTCTACTGAGGCCTCATTCTTTCTCACATTTTCTTTCTTGTTATAATCGTTACATTGTTACAGCCTGTAAGCTCTCTCAGCCACCCCCTGGGAAAAGAGTACTTCTGCTTATGTTGGGTATAAGACCTTCCCATATTCATTTCTAACCCCTAACTACCCCACAAGAGTGAACCATGGGCAATCAGAAGTCCTGCCCAGACCCTAAATCGGCATTAGGATGCCTAGTCCAAAATCTACCCAAACTAGGTCTTTCCATTAAAGAAAAGGCTGCTTTTCCTCTCCACTGTGGCCTGGCCACAATATCCCCTAGGCAACCAGTCTAAGTGGCCTCCAGAGGGCACGCTCAACTTTAATGTCTTGACAGACCTAGACAACTTTTGTCAAAAGAACAGTAAATCATCAGAGGTCCCCTACATGCAGGCTTTCTGGTATCTTCACTCCCAGCCCGCCCTCTGCTCCTCTTGTTCCTCCTCCCAGGTTCTGTTAGCCAAAACCTCGCCTTTGCCCTCAGCCCTGCCAGGCTCCGCACTCTCCAATGACCCAGAAGACCTGTCCTGCCCCGCCCGCTTTACCAACCCCCCTCCTTATGCGAGGCCTCAACTCCCTCCTCTTTCTTCTCCTTCTCCTCCCCAAAGCCCTAATATAACTTCACCTATCAGTGCTCCTACCGGCTCTCACGACCCCCCACTCCTCTGCCCTTTGTATGAGGTAGCCGGAGCAGAAGGCATTGTCTGCGTGCACGTTCCCTTCTCTCTCTCTCTGAACTGTCAGCCATTGTAAAATGCTTAGGGCCATTATATACCAACCATACTGCTTATACCAAAGAATTTCGTTACCTCACCCAGGCGTACAACCTAACCTGGCATGACACCTGTGTGATCCTGTCTTCCACTCTTACTCCAAATGAGCGTGACCGCATTCTTACAGCAGCCTGAGCTCATGCTGATCAGGTACATCTCACAAACAATCAAATGCCAGTAGGCGCAGTGGCCAAGGCTGACCCTAACTGGGACTATCAAACCTGTCAAGATGGCCACCGCCGCCGAGACCAAATGTTACAGTGCCTCCTAGCAGGCATGCAAAGCGCAGTTTAAAAGGTAGTTAATTATGACAAGTTAAGGGAAATAACTCAAGGACCTGATGAAAACCCAGCTGCTTTCCTTGACCGATTAACTAATGCTATGATCCTCCATACCTGGCTAGATCTGGCCTCCTTAGCCGGGGCTACAGTACTAGCCACCCACTTCATCTCCCAGTCAGCAGCTGATATAAGAAGAAAACTTTAAAAAGCTGAGGAGAACCCCCAAACTCCCATACAGAACCTGGTGAACACGGCATTTAAAGTTTTCAATGGCCAAGAGGAACAAGCTGAGGCCATCTGCCAGGTCCCTTTACAGCAAAAGGTAGGCCTCCAAACCTGAGCTCTTGCAGCAGCCCTGAGGCTGGCAGCCCACTGAACATCTGGTAGAGGGGGTCCATCAAAACCCTTCCAAAATTCGTCAAAGGCCCCACCTGGGCCGTGTTTCAGATGTGGCCAGGAGGGACACTGGGCACGGCAGTGCCCCTGTCCTCGTCCACCTCCCGGGCCCTGCCCAAGCTGCAAACAAACTGGACACTGGAAAGTTGACTGCCCATCCTGAGCTGCAGGCTCACCCCCCACACCTCTATGTGGGGGGCAGGCCAGTCCACAGGAAGCAGTCCCTTCACTTGAACTTCTCGGCCTTCTGGACAACTGCTGCAGCCCGGACTGGAGGACCCCCATCACCCTCGCTGAGCCCAGGGTAAGGCTGCAGGTAGCGGGTAAGTCCATTTCCTTTTTAATGGATACGGGGGCTACCTATTCTGTACTGCCTTCCTACTCAGGACCTAGCATACATTCCGAGGTTTCAGTCATGGGGATTGATGGAAAGCCATTCTCTCCTAACCAAACTCATCCCTTAGCCTGTGTCCTTGAGGGACACCCCTTCTCCCACTCCTTTCTAATCATACCCTCATGCCCAGTCCCCCTTTTAGGACGAGATATTCTCCAGACTGTAGGGGCCACCCTCCAATTCAAACTCATCCTCTGCCCACCTCCTACTGCTACTCCTAACTGGTATCACGCCCTGCCTTAACCCCTCACCTAAACCCCCATCCCTCCTAATGAAGTTAATCCCTCAGTATGGGATACCTCCAAGCCTGTGGTAATACCCACCGCCAGGGCTTAAAGCCTATCATCACCCAACTTCTGGCCCAGGGACTCCTTATCCCCACCAGTTCCCCTTGTAATACTCCTGTCTTACTGGTCTGAAAGCCAACTGGCGACTACCACCTAGTTCAGGACCTGCGCCTCATCAATGGGGCAGTGGTACCCATCCACCCGGTGGTCCCCAACACATACACTCTATTATCCAACATTCCCTCCACTACCTCTCATTTTACTGTTCTTGACCTTAAGGACGCCTTCTTTATTATTCCCCTTCACCTAGAGTCTTACTTCCTTTTTGCCTTCACCTGGACCAATTCTGACACCAACCTGTCACAGCAGCTCACCTGGACAGTCCTGCCCCAGGGATTTAGGGACAGCCCCCACATTTTCAGACAAGCCTTAGCAGCTAAACTTAACTCCTGCTCCCTCCAACCCAGTGTCCTTCTCCAGTATGTGGATGATCTGTTACTTTGTAGCCCCTCCCTCTCTCTGTCTCAACAACATACTGCCACTCTCCTTAACTTTCTTGGATCCAAGGGGTACCGGATATCTCCCTCTAAAGCACAGTTATCAGTCACCTCAGTAGTCTACTTAGGCATTCGCCTCACCCCCAAAACTAAAAGCCTAACAACCTACCACCGGCAGGCACTTCTTTCATTGCAGCCCCCGGAGACTGCAGACCAGATTCTCTCCTTCTTAGGATGTGTAGGATACTTCCATCACTGGGTACCTAACTTTGCCACTCTAGCTAAACCTCTGTATGTAGCAGCTAAGGACACACCCATGGGACCCCTCTCTCATCCTGGAGTTGTAAAACAAGCTTTCAGAACCCTACAAGCTGCTCTGTCCATGGCACCTCCACTTCAACTGCCAGACCTTAACCATCCCTTTCACTTGTTTACTGACGAGAAACAAGGGATTGCAGTTGGAGTCCTAACCCAACTCCTAGGTCCCGTGTATCATCCTGTAGCATATTTATCAAAACAACTTGATCCCACAGTCAGGGGATGGCAGCCTTGCCTGTGGGCCCTGGGGGCGGCAACAGAACTTACCAAGGAATCCCTAAAACTTACCTTAGGCCAGCCTATCTCGGTGTTTTCTCCTCATCAACTGACCGACCTTCTCTCTCACAAATCTCTCACTCACCTAGGACCCTCTCTCCTACAGAAATTTCATCTACTCTTTATTAAAAATCTGTCAGTTAGCCTTCATTCCACTTCTCCACTCAAACCAGCTACTTTGTTTCCCCTTCCATCCCATTCCTCCTCCCCAGCCCATTCCTGCCCTGAACCAATGGATACATTTGCTAAACCTCGGCAGGGCCTGTCTGACCTTCCCTTGTCTAACCCAGACCTTATCTTTTATGTAGATGGGAGTTCAGTAGTGACACCCAAGGGGCAGCGAAAAGCCACCTATGCAGTAGTTACAGACTCAGCCACCCTCGAGGCATGCCACCTCCCTGATGGGACCACATCACAAAAGACAGAGCTCATTGCCTTAACCTGAGCTCTCACGCTAGCACAGGCAAAGCAAGCAAATATCTATACTGATTCAAAGTATGCTTTTCTTATTACCCACTGCCACGCTGCCCTCTGGACAGAGCGGGGATTCCTTACTACGAAAGGATCCCCCATAATTAATGCTTCCCAAATCTCTAATCTCCTGCAGGCCCTATCACTGCCCAAAGAAGTCACTGTCATCCACTGCCAAGGGCATCAGGCCCAGCAGGATGTTGTTTCCCAAGGCAATGCAAGGGTAGATGCGGCAGCAAAATCCTTAACCAGTACCAGGCTAGCCCCCACTCCAGTCCTGTTTCTCTCCATGGCCACACCGCCAATTTACTCACCATCAGAGAAACAGGCCCTCATATTAAAAAGGGGAACCGAGTCTGATCAGGGTTGGGTCTTCCTGAACAACAAAATTGCCCTTCCCCAGGAACAGGCCCTAAAAATCATTGCTGAAATACACCAATCCTTACATATGGGGCCTAAAGTGTTGCACCATTTCATGTAGCCCCTCTTTTTCTTGCCAGGTCTGCAACAGACGATTAAGCAAGTACACAAGGCATGCATTACCTGCTCTAAGGTCTCACCTCAGGGAAGCTTAAGGCCACAGTTTCCTACCCACCAAATGTGTGGCCATCTGCCAGCCCAAGACTGGTAAATTGATTTTACCCATATGCCCATGCACAAAAAACTCCGCTACCTCTTGATCTTTGTAGATACCTTTTCTGGATGGATTAAACCCTTACCCACCTCCAGGGAAACCGCAGACACGGTGGCCTCCCTCTTAATCCAGGAGATTATCCCTCATTTCAGCTTACCTGGAAACATTCAGTCAGACAACAGTCCAGCGTTTATAGCCCGGGTGGTCCAGCAAGTCGCCAAGTCTCTCAACATCTCCTGGAAACTACACATCCCCTACCACCCTCAGTTGTCGGGTAAAGTTGAACAGGCTCACGGCATCCTCAAGAATCATTAGGCCAAACTCACCATAAAGGTAAAACTCTCCTGGCCCACAATCCTACCTCTTGCTCTAGCCCAGATCTGAGCCACCCCATGGGAGCCAACGGGTCTCATTCCCTTTGAATTGCTATATGGCAGGCCTTTTCTAGTTTCTCATAATCTCCCAGTACAACCACCTCCTCTGGCTTCCTACCTTCCCTACTTCTCTCTCCTCCACCACTTACTCAGGGAACAAGTGGACCATACTCTCCTGTAGTTCCGGGACCAGAGGACTCCCACCCGACTATACCTCTCCAGCCAGGTGACAATGTCCTCCTCCGGGAACTTGAGCCAGGGTCTCTGCAGCCCAGGTGGTCAGGAACCCGTATCATTATCCTAACTACCCCAACTGCCACCAAACTTTTAGGCCACACCCCTTGGTACCACGTGTCACGCCTCAAACTAGCTCCCAAGAATGACCAGTGGAGGTCCAAACCCTTGGACCCCACTCGCCTCTGCCTCACCCGTAACCCATATCCGTCAACTCCTAACCCTTCAAATTCTCCTCCTAACAATCCTTCTGGTATCCCCTATTAAAGCTAACCCTTACTATGTCTGGCGGTTCTACTTTCAGGAGTCCTGGACAGTATGCCGAACCACTAAAACCCAATATCTTGCCCAAGCAGACTGCCAGCCTGCAGGCTGCCAATCAGCCGTAAAATTTGAATTCTCTAAATCCAAGTCCAATACTATCAAAAACTCCTGGAATAACTTTGGCCTCTGCTTTCTTTATGACCAAACCAAAAACTTTTGTCATTCGAGGAGCGATACCTATGGTGGATGCCCAAATGCTTCTTGTGTTATACACAAAGCCTTCAGAACAGGCACCTCCCCAGTAAGTGAAATGCTTTTCCTCAACCGAGGTAAAGTGTCCCTTATCATCCATGATCCCTGGGACGCCCACTGGAAAGAGGGTACTGCAGGTAAAATATACACCAGGTTTACAAACAGCCGCCCCAGTGGTACCTGGCTAATATTCCGGTCCTATGCACGGATCATACCCGTGGAAGTAGAACAACTCAATTCGTTAAGAAATTCCATCTTACAAAATGAGGCTACTTTAACTAACCAACTTAAGCCCTCAGTTCAACCCAGGCCCTCAAACTACGCTCCCCAGCCTTTCTCATGGCTAACTCTGGTACAGCAAGGGGCTTACATATTAAACTTAACCAGGGCCACAGATTTCACCAACTGCTTTTTATGCACCTTCCTTAACAAACCCCCCTTAGCCGCAGTTCCCCTCCAGACTGGGTTCAACCTGTCAAAATCTCCCAGGGGGCCTGACACTGCCTTGATGGGTATCCCCTTGTTCAATGTACATTCTCAAAGTCTCTCTATCTGCTATGGGTCAGCCAGCAGCCCCAGCCTCAGGTGCAACACCATGGCAGAAGTAAAATCCCCCCTTTACGCACCTCCAGGATACTTTTGGTGTAATGGAACCCTAGCCAAAGTTATTAATGCATCCCTCCCTTTCCCTTGTGTGCCTGTCACACTAGTCCCGCAGTTAGAAGTGTACGGACAAGCTGAGTTACTGTCCCTCATCACACTGTCCCCTAATCACCGAAGCAAATGAGCCGTCTTCCTCCCAATAGTAGTTGGCCTCTCTTTAGCATCCTCTCTAGTAGCAGCTGGGATAGGGAGTGGTGCCATGGGCTACAGCGTCACTTCAGCTGCCCAACTGGAAGACAAGCTCTGTGTGGCTATTGAAGCATCAGCCACCTCTCTAGCCTCCCTCCAGCGACAAATCATGTCGCTGACTCAGGTAACTCCCCAAAACTGACGGGCC